>NW_022060270.1:2355284-2606559 GCF_007364275.1 Archocentrus centrarchus
CACCGGGCCAACCCATCTCACTCGGCGGTGCGCCCAAGGGGGCACAGACCCCCCAACGCAGGGAGGGGCCCAACCAGGAAACGGGTGACCAGGGCCCCACACCCCACACCCCAACCCGGACAGAGGAAGCCGGACACTCAGCCCCGGGGGCAGCACCCACCACCACATGCACCCCAGCCCCCACACCCCAAGACCATAAGAGCCCTCGTCCAAGCCCCCTTCCGCTAACAACCAGGGCCCGCACACAAAAACCACAAAACGGCAGTCACCGTCTCCAGTCCAAGAACCATCAGACACCTGAATCCCCCGGCCCACCCACAGCCACCTACCAGGCACATCGCGAGATGAGACTACAGCCCCCACTAAGTGATGGAGCTGATCAGTGGGGACCAGAGAGATTCAAATTTGTCCAACTGGTTTTTAGAGGTGGCAGACATTCTTTCCAGACTAATGTGATCTAGAAGAAAATTCCTATAGTGCGTAGTACACAAATCATTTTTGGATTTCCAATTCATAAGGATAGTTGTCTTAGTGATGCATAAGGCAGTAAGAACTATGTGAGCTATATTTGCTTCCATGTTTAATTCACCCATATCACCTAAAATGCACAGTTTTGGTGATGCTGGGATACCGCAATTAAAACATGTGGATAAGTCTTCACATATCCTCCGCCAGAACCTATGAATAGGTGTGCAAAATCAAATCAAATCAAATCAAATAAAAAGTAACTTAGTTACTTTACTGATTACTTAATTTTAGAACTAAGTTAAATTACAAGTCACTTTATTAATCATCTGCCATAAAGTGATTCTGATGTTTCTGTGCCCTTTTATGTGTAATGTCTTAGCTTATATGCTTATAGTGCTTATACTGCAGTCAACATGATTTATGAAGGGCTATATATAAAATGAAGAAATAACTTGTTTTGCAAGAATCTTTAGGAGTGTTATGGCAAATATAATCAAACCAAAGCTTTTGGCCTCTTAAAATATCTTTACAGATCTGTGATGTTATATTTCTTGTGATTTCTGCAGCCTTCTGAGCCAAATTTCTATTTAAAAAGACAATTTTAATGTCAATGACAGTTTTTGCCTTGATAAAAAAAGCAAATACATAAAAGTCACTTTGCCCAAAACTGATTGTAGCTTCTACCTTGTGCTGTTTCTCGTTCAAAATGACTTGATATGTTTCATAAAAGGCTATAATTTTCTGGCAAACACTGAAAATCACTTTATGGCAGACAATCACTTTTTGGCACAACACCGGCAGCACCCCCGCCTCAACATAAAAATGACAACCATGAAACAAGGGCAGGTCAACCATGTTTAAGGGCAGCATTTCCTGTAGTGCGTACTGTCCGACCCCCCCCCCCCCCCCCCCCCACACACACACACACACACACACACACATACACACACACGCTTAATGGTTTTGCACTGAAGTCCAGGTTTCGTTGTTTGGGTGCTTGGGGCCTCCTACATTAGCCGCAGCTCTGCTTCACCACCTGGTGCGACTCCTCTGTAACTGTGCTGTGCTGCGACTCCAGATGTTTCTTCAAATCTGATGTGTTTTTAAAGCTACATAGCACTTTGTCACCAGCACAGAGCACAACTAACCTTGATACTGTCATCTTTATTTATTTATTTATTTTTTTTTTGACCTGTCATTTTCTGGCAGTTTTTGCAATCAGAATGATAATCTGAAGGCATTATTGTACCAAACATATTTGCTTTTACAAGACGTGCTCTATAATTATTTTCTATAGGCTATTCTTGTTAATTGTATTTTTTTTTAATTTTATTTATTCTTGCCAGATCTGACAGGTATGGAAAGAAGAAGAGAGAGATGGAAAGCAAAAAGGAAAAAAGAAAAAGGGAAAAAAAGAAAAGGGGGGGGCAGGAAAAAAATAGAAGATAAAAGCAACACATACATACACCTTCACATATATATATATATATATATATATATATATATATACCGTATTTTCCGGAGTATAAGTCGCACTTTTTTTCATAGTTTGGCTGGGGGTGCGACCTATACTCCGGAGCGACGTATATGTGACATTTATAACACATGAACCAAAATACTCCAGCCACTTGACATCTCCGTGAACTGCAGCTTTAAGGCAGTCTTGCGTAACCTGTGGGCGCAGTGGATGATGGATGGAGAGCACAGCTTAACGGCAACTGGGAGAATGCGCCACCCAACTTTCCTGGAAGTCATTGGATGGATCAAGAAAACATGGGCTTCAGTGACAAACCATCCTGTTGGGATTCAGAAAGGCTGGAATAATTGGAACTGCAGCTGACGACGAGTCTGACTAACGCGACACAGAAGAGGAAGCGGCGCTTCGTCTACGGAGTGTACGGAATTGTTTAGAAGTGACACCGAGGATGAAGAATTCAATGGATTGATGGTTTGGTTAACTTGTTAGTATGTTCTTTATGCTATGGTTATCTGAATAACTTAATGTTACGTTAACATACTGTAGCGATTCTCTTAGTTAGAGAGCGTGTTGATGTTGTGGGATTTCGGACTGTTCGGGAGGTTCGTGAAGGCAGCATGGAGAGAGAGAAAAAGACCGAGAGCTTGCCTGTGTGTGTGTTGCTGTTCCGCTGTTGTAGTTGTGGTTGGCGTGGCTGTGGCCTACAGCAGCCGTTTTTCTGTTAATAAAGACGACCTTTGTTGTGAATATCGCCGACTTTGGAAGTGTGTTTACAACGTTACAATACCGAACACGTGTTCGTTGTGCGTCATGTAGCTGAATGTGCTACGTTAGCATAACGTAGGTGTAACCGTGTTCGTCCTGTTCTTTAATCCATTATTATTTTAAATTGCCGTTCAAGATGGAATTTGTGCTCTGAGTCTCGGATTCTATCAACCCCCCCCCCCCCCCCCCCCCCCCAAAAAAAAGTGCGACTTATAGTCCAGTGCGACCTATATATGTTTTTTCTTCTTTATTATGCATTTTTTGGCTGGTGCGACCTATACTCCGGAGCGACGTATAGTCCGAAAAATACGGTATATATATATATATATATATATATATATATATATATATATATGCAAATACACACACACACATACAGTCTTGCTGTAGTTTGTAGTAATGTATATGTGGCAATGAGCAGGCCGGCCCCCCCAGCACGAGCCGAGAATGCAGCCCCGAGGCCCCAGGTGCCCGGGAACTGCCCGACACCCAGCAGAACCCCAACATCAAAGAGGCGGGATCAACAAACTGATTTGCAATGCTGGAACCATCATAGGTCAGAATTTGAAGACGTTTGAGTCGGTGAGGTCCAGGAAGTCACAAGTTTGGGCATCCCTGATAATTTTCATGATTTTCCTTTATAAAACATTGGTTGTTCAGATCAGCAATTTCAGTTAAATATATCATATATCAGTCGAACACAGTGATATTTGAGAAGTGAAATGAAGTTTACAGGATTTACAGAAAGTGTGCAATAATTATTTAAACAAAATTAGGCATGTGCATAAGTTTGGGCACAATCAATGATTTTTAAAGGAAAAATTATCAGTGGTGCCCAAACTTTTTTATACCACTGTATCCACAGTATTCCTGACTTCGCGCCATTACCCATAATTCATAGCAGAAGCCGGTATTTTACTTCCGTTTGCAGTGTTGTTTACGGTTGTGGGCTTACACACTTGCCGTTCATTTAAACATTTTGATACTGCAGTTTCTTTTACCTGCCTAAATGGTACCACATCAGAGGTGGATACATTGCAAGGATGTTTTAAAAAGCAGCGAGGTAACAGTGCCTCACCCATCACTTGTGTAAATGACATGAAATTATGGCCCGAAGTCAGCTACATCCACATTATCAATTACCTTGTTTTTTCCGAAGGTGTTGATGGCGAGGAATCACGTAATTATAAGAGCACCAGATTACCTTCAAAGCAATAAAATCAATAAAGTAATGCTGAACAAACAAGGCAACGTTGCTTTTCTTAAAGCAGCTTTAGAGCCGAGCCAGAGCATCGGCCAAGCTAAGCGCTTAGCATGGGTCATGCTAAGGGAAAGTGGAGTGGAGGAGACAGTCAGCTGTTCCTGTATCGCTGATTAGGGAAATCATGTAGTGATGCGGCAGCTATTCTGGGGTGGCTGTAGCTCAGTAGGTAGAGCAGGTCACCTACTGATCGGAAGGTCAGGGGTTCAATTCCTGGCTACTCCAGGCTATATGCCGGATCACTGAAACACTGGACTGGCCAAAGGCTGTGATTGGGGAGACATGTAGCTGTCATCTTGCTAACTGCTACGTGAACATGAAGGCACGCTTTGTGTAGGCTGTATACTGTAGTGTCACACTATAAATAAAATAACATAAAAAAATAAGAGGCTGTACATTAAAGGAAAACTTAAAACATAAGGAAAAAATACAGTAATAGGATGCACAACTGGGTAGTATAATCTGGGAGAAAAAGAACAAATTTACAGAATAAAATAATTTGAAAAACTGTACAGACTGATGTAGTGACAACTGACAACAGCACAAGTTGAATCCGAGCTCATGTTCCAACTAATAAAGCCGCCTGTTACAGCACAAAGTAACTGTCATTAACTCTGGCTCTAACTTTGGGTAACCAGAAGTATAAAACCGTACAGCGGAAGTAGCAGTCTGTCATGGCAGACAACGTGTGCTCTTCCAGAAACCCGTGAATTGCTGGCAAAAGGTTAGGAAAAGGTTAGGTAACTTAGCATTAGCAGTTAATCAAAGACTTAGCCTCTGGTGAGGTCCACTGCTTGCACATGGTCATTGTAGCCCAGTGTGGTGTGAACATATGCAATGCTGCCACAGTCGTGCATATACCACCTGATGCTAATATTAGTATGGCGCCCTCTCTCCTGCTGAACACCATTAATGAACAGACGGTGTTCATATTATCGCGGGAGACTTTAACAAGGCCAATTTCAAGACTGTACTCCTGAAATTCCACCAACATGTCAAATGTTCTATAACATCCTTAAAAGGGACCTTGGCAGGTCTGTGCCTGACTGGTGGCTGGTCCTTGGCTGATCCATGGCCAAAATGAGATGCCCCACTTGTGACGTGGGCCATGCAACCATTTTAAATTTGCTCAGAGGTTCAATAATTCTAACAAAATCATAATTTTGAACCTTTCTGTAAAACACTGTTATAGATATTTGCTTGCAGCCACTAAAGTAGAGGATTTACACACTGAAAAAGCTGACAAATGAACATGAAAGCATAACTGTTAAAATCCGGTCAGAAAACTTTTGGATGCATTCATGAAAACTCCAACACTTTGACACTCAGACCATTCTTGTTAACTTGGAGCAATAATTAGAGCATGGACTCTACTAGGTCATAGAAACTCGCGGTTTCAACAGCAAAAAATAAACCACCAAAACTGAATGTTAAATTGGAAAACCATTCATTTACGGAATTCACAAAGAGGTCTACCTGGCATTTTATTGGTAGCCTTCGAACGTCCCGTTCTCTGGAAAGCACCATGAGCTTTGCTGCCTCAGCCATTTTTACGTTACAGTATACGGACCTTTTCTCTGTCCATAAAGTTAGCACTGGACTAATACACTTTAATCTGGTGATTCAGTACTGTGCAAAAATATGTAATTTCTTTATATTTTACCAGAAATAGGTACAGCTATTCATTGGAATGTGCAAAAATACACAAATGCAGTTTATAAGGTTAAAAATGGAGCTTGAAAGTCATTATTTGGTATGACCTCATTTATTCTTCAGCACAGTCTGATCTCTGAGGCAGCTTTCTGTAATTTCTGAAGTAGTCTTAAGGAACAGTTCTCCAGGCTTCTTGAAGGTCATTCAAAGGTCTTCTTTGGATGTTTCTGTCTTTTGTCCCATTCACTTCATGCTCCAAAACTGCTGAATTGTAACGTGACAGAAAAAATGTAGAATATCCCAGCAAACAATCAATGAAAAATTAGGTTCTCTCAGCATCAGACACAACCAGTACATCTGTTTTTGGATCTGTAGCACAAGGAACTTTGTGTGCAATTTTTTTCTTTATCTCATGTTCTTTTAAATTGTATATATTTTTTGTACTAAATAGAAATGGATGAACAAAGTCACCAAACATAGTTTAGGTGATTTGCAGTGTATCTTGCAGTGCAAAATGTTTGAATGTTCAAATTGACAGTAAAGGTTTTTCCATCTATTATTCAAAACATAACTTTAAGTTTTCATATACAGCACCTTGCAAGGAATAGCATTTACATTAGCATCAAGCTAGCGGACATTTTCAATTGTGTATTAGATCTATCACAATGTTATTAAAATTCTCAAATGTACCATATACAACTCATTAACATCTTGATTGCTATAAATACATCTTGCAGTTAGCCGTTAATAATAGAAAGGACATAAGATGATGATACGCAACATTTTCCCACAGTGTTAACATAAGTGAACCTACCTTGTGCTCTTCTCTCATATACTGGCAACGAGTTCCCTGTGTCCACTACACTTATCATGGCCAACCACCAAGAGATGGTGCTGTTTCACCCGCTGTGCATAAACCCCAAATTAAAAGTAATGACAAGTGGAATCCAATACAATATTAACTCTGTTACACTTTCATAAGAAAAATAAAGAAAAAAGAACCACTTGTTAGAATTAGAACAAAAAATCAAATCTTTAGAGACTGTCTATGCTGTTTATAGAACAGCTGCATGGTAGGCAGGAAGAGGACCCCAGTGCAGGACATGCGAAGTAGAGGTAAAATATCAAACTGAGCTTTATTAGCAGGTGTGCAAACAGAAAGCCAGACTGGATGGGATTTTGATTTTCAGAAAACAGGGTAAACAAACAGGAAGCATACAGGGAGGAAACAATGACAAGGAGGCTACAACAGGCATAGAAAACACAGGACTTAAATACACCTCCAAACAGAGGTCAAAAACAGTTCAGGGGGTCTGCCAGGGAAGTGACACAGTCTGAAACAAAATAAAAATACAGAACTAAAAGTGCAGGCACAAACCCGGAAAAAACAGTCCAAAACAGAATACTGGGGACCAGGATGAAGAGTGCCAAAGCAGTTCAGGAGGGCCAAGGTCAAAAGAACAGACCTAAACAAAAACAAAAGGCCCAAACAAAAAGCAATGGTGCAATGCCGCCCAGGCCAAGGGGCAGGACTCAAAGACTGGGGAGCATGATGGAGGTGAGGCTTATCAGGGGGAAGATCACAGTCCCAGCAGTGGCGGCAGTGAAAAAGGACAGGTGGCTGACCACAGTCCCATCGGCAGCGGCGAAGCAGGACAGGAGGCTGACCACAATCCCGGCGGCGGTGGCGGCGAAGCAGGTCAGGAGGCCGACTGTGAGCTCAGCGGCGGCAGCAGTGAAGCAGGACAGGAGGCGGACCACGATCCCAGCAGCGGCGGTGAAGCAGGACAGGAAGCTGACCGCAATCCAAGCGGTGGAAGCGAGGCAGAACAGGAGGCTCGGACGGTGCCGGACCCCCTGGACCTGGCACTGGACAAGGCTTGGACTGAGACAGACCCTCTGGACACTCGGACTGAGTGGGACACAGCGCCAGACCCTCTGGACACTCTGACTGAATGGGATGCTCAGGCATAACAGGATCCTCTGGGTGAGGCCCCGGATACATAAGCTGGGGCTGCAGTGCAGGGCGCTGGGCGCTGGGTGCTGGGGCTGGGGCTGGGGCTGCTCAGGGAATTGCCTGGGTGAGTCTGGTGGTTGTGAAGATGGTGTAGACTGTGGCTGAGGAGGCTTTGCGGCTGACTAGGGTTGTGACTGTAGCTGAGGAGGGGCTGCGGCTGACTGGGGTTCAGACTGAAGCTGCAGGGAAGCTGCTGCAGTGGACACGGAGGACTGAAACTGAAGGGAAGCAGCTACAACTGACACGGGGGCTTGGAGGCTGCTACAGCAAGCCAAGGCTGTGGCTTGGAGGCTGCTACAGTGGGTGGTGATGGAGGCTGCGTCTTGGACGGAGGCTGTGCTGCAGCTGACGGAGACTGAAGCTTGGATGGAGGCTCTGCTGCAGCTGACAGAGACTGAAGCTTGGACGGAGGCTGTGCTGCAGCTGACGGAGACTGAAGCTTGGACGGAGGCTCTGCTGCAGCTGATGGAGACTGAAGCTTGGATGGAGGCTCTGCTGCAGCTGACGGAGACTGAAGCTTGGACGGAGGCTCTGCTGGAGCTGACAAAGACTGAAGCTTGGATGGAGGCTCTGCTGCAGCTGACGGAGACTGAGGCTGGGAAACTGCTGCAGCTGGCAAAGTCTGTGACGGCTTAGAGGCTTAAAGGCTTTTGCAGTAGGCGTGGACGAAGGCTTGACAGCTGCTGCAGCAGGCATTGATGGAGGCTTGATGACTGCTGAAGACAGGGGTGGAGGCTTGGGTGCAGGTAGTGCTGACGGCTGAAGGTGAAGGGTGGTGAGCAGAAAGTCCTTTACTAACCAGCAGCCATTGCAGCCATTGGAAGCCAGCAACCAGTTCTTGCAGATTGGCTTCCTTCTTGTCCTTACACGGGTCAGACAATAGTTCTAAACACAACCTGTCCACTCTATGGATGGTTGTCTTCCGTAGCATGACGGTATGAGATATTTTCAAGGGTATCCATATGAGCCTCAGTGACCACAGGTTTATTAAATACAGTTAGTGATTTAATCCTTCCCCACTGAAGCGAGCCATGACAGCGGTGATGATGACGGCGTGGAAGGCCATGGTTGAGGTGCTGAAGGGCCATAATATTCCATATGGCGATCGGATGATTCCTGCAGTGTAAAACCGCATGGCTCCTGAGAAAACTCTCTCTAAGGCTGCCAGGAACTCATCTTCCTGTGTCGCTGCTTTGACTGCTGGGGAGAAGAGGGGCTAGCATACAGAGAGGCAGGCGAGTGAGCGGTTGGAGCTGGATAAAGTCTGCCCACTCGGAGTACCTGTGACTTAAGCTGGGGAGGTGAGCAGTGTCACCAGGGACCTTTTCAGAAAACAGGTCCACCCAGGGCCAGGCGAGTACCACTGTACATTTCAGTATCTGCGGGGTCCATACTGGTCGTGTCTGCATTTGGAAAATTTTGAACATGGGAATAAATCTGGAAAATTCCTAGCTAACCAGTTAAAACTAAATAAAGAAAAAAACGATTTATTCTATTAAAGACTTGACTGGTAACATTGCTCATGATCCACAACAAATAAATAAATCTTTTAAAGACTTTTATGAAGCTTTATACTCATCACAGATTAATCCATCTGATGCTGAAATTGAAGAATTTCTTAATAATATAAAACGACCAAAACTAAATGATGAACAGACTGAAGCTCTGGATTAACCTCTTTCAATATCTGAATTTTATGAAGCCTTACAGCATCTCCCAAATAATAAAGGCCCAGGTCCAAATGGTTTTCCAGCAGAGTTTTTTAAAAATTTTGGTCCAAGCTAGCACCAACTTTTTTCAGAATGGTGACTCAGATTTAGAATGATCAGACGTTATCTCCAACCATGAACTCTGCTAACGTTAGCCTACTTCTTAAACCAGGCAAAGGCCCCACACTCCCATCCAGCTACAGGCCAATTTCTCTCATTAATGTAGACCTTAAAATAATTTGCAAAGTACTTGCCAAAAGATTAGAAAGTATTACTCCATTTGTAATACATCTGGATCAAACAGGTTTTGTCAAGAGTCGGCACTCAGCCAATTGTATATGCTGATTAATAAATGTAATAGACTATTGTTCCATTAACAAATGAGAGATCACAGTTGTCTCTTTGGATGCAGAGAAGGCATTTGACTGGGTAAATTGGAAATTTTTATTAGCAGTTCTACAAAAATTTGTATTTGGTTCATCCTTCATTAACTGGATATGAACACTACACAGCTCCCTAAATGCATGTGTGTGTGGACAAATGATCTCATTTCCCAAAGCTTCAGTCTGCAAAGGGGCACCAGGCAGTGTTGCCCACTCTCTCCCTCACTCTTTATCATTTTCATTGAGCCACTAGTAGCAGCAATCTGACAATATGCAAATATTAAAGGGATTCAAACTGAAAATACAGACCGTAAAAATTAGCTTTTATGCTGACAATGTATTACTTTTCCTGGGGAATTCACAAGCCTCTCTATTGAAGACTATCTCACTGATAGATAAGTTCTCATATATATCAGATTTTTTTTTAATTGTAATGTTCATAACACCTCCAGGACTCCACTAAAGCCAGATAATATTAGATAATAGGCATAAATTTTTCTGCCAGTCTCTCAGACTTGGTACGATTAATCTCTTTAATTAATTAATCTCTCACGTTGGAATAGTCTACCTATTTCACTCATGGGGAAAGTTGCCACCATTAAAATGATGGTTTTACCAAAAATTAATTATCTGTTCTCACTGATCCCTAATGAACCTTCTCTTCCTTGGTTTAAGTCACGAGACTCATCTCAAAATTTCTATGGAAAAACAAACCATCACAAATAAGTTTAAAAACTTAAAAATACAGTGGTGGTCTAGAACTACCAAACTTCTAATACTATTTCTTAGGCAGAAGATTGCAGTACATTTCAAAGTGGATCAAATCAAATTCATTAGACAACCCGTGGCTGGATCTAGAACAGGCACTTTGTGGTAAAGTAAAAAGACCTACCTCGTGCTGCAGTGAGTATAGGACCACCTCCTTGGCTCTGCTCACTGTGCTGCATGATGTCCCACTCCTCCTTTTTAATTGCATCATACAGTTCATAACACATCATAGTACACATGGGGCCTTGAGGGGCAGGTGTGTCACACAGTGGTTAATGGGTGGTGCTGCTGAGGTGGTGCCACTTGTCTGTTCACTGCTGCCTGCTCCTCAATTTTATTTACATCTTAGACATTGAGGCCCTTGGGGGGGAGAGGAGTGTGGAGGGGCTCTTTTATTCAGTTGTAGGCAGTTCTGTCCCTCCAATTTTAATAGCAATGTAGCTTTCACACAGTCATACACATTCTTCTCATTACATACACTCACATCACCACAAACACATTGAGTGGGAGGAGGGGGGTGGGCGGGACTTTTCACACCCCGGTTTCATGCACGCTGCTCGGGGTGGGGACTGACTAGTTGTTCGGGGCTGGGTTGGCTGCTTCCCTTGATTGTTGCTGGCTCTGTGCTGGTGCCTGCTCTCCCACACTAGGTGTCCATGTATGTTCCGTGTGTGTGTGTGTGCATGAGTGTGTGATTGGTGAGCTGCTCATTGCCTCTGGCTCTCTGGACTCTTGCCCTTTGGCTGTGGGGGCTCTATCTGGGGTCTCCCTCCTTCTCCTCTAGGGTGTGCATACGGTTGCGATTGGGATGTGTGGCCTCAGGTCTTCTGAGCTCCTGGGCTGTAGATGGCCTGGGTCCCATGGGTCCTTCCCTATTTGCCTCTGGATGGCGGGGGCATGGTCGCTGTGCCAAATCTCCCTGCTTCGGAGGTTAGCGCGAGAGTGAACATTGCAACTGCGAGATCACGGTGCTCACTGTTTACGCCCTGCACGGCAGACCGGCGTACCTAATAAAGCGGCGAAGGAGCATCACGGTAAAAGGACAGTTTCGGAGGACTGGATGTGCGTTCATGAAGCCGTAAGTGTCATTCTTTGTCGGGTTACGCAATATGACAGCTGGACAACTGGGTGTGTATCTTGCACATATATTTCATTACCCGAATGTCCGTCGTAGCTCGGTAGCAGGTTAAGCTACATCCGGTTAGCCTGTATGTTGCTACTGCAGCTGGACTGTTCGATACTGACGGCACCCAGTTATGTTAAACTGTACCGCGAGACTGTTTATATCAGAACCGTATTTTATTTGTCTCACTTTGTTGTTATTAACATCCTGATAAGTTTGAGTTTGTGTATGTCTATTTGTGGTCTATGGCGACCTCTTGTGGATGTTATATAGTAGTGCGTGTGTAACACTCAGCGGAAATTGAGGTGATTGTTATTATCCTGCTTGTTTATACTGTTAATTAGTGAATTGTTGTTCATGCTTTTTCAGAAACCACACATCTTTATTTAACCAGTCACCTACCTGTTACCAATGCGGTGCCTTCCCTGTGATTCACTTGTGCGACGTTATTAAAGACTGTTCCATTGCACTCCTGGGTTGCTGCAGTCTTTCTTACCGAAGACTTAGGCCTGACTGTATACACCACCTAACCAGTATAACCCTTACAAGTGGTCCTTCGAGCCGGATGTATACAGGCGGCGCTATGGCTACACCCAAAGAATTTGATGATGGACAGCAAGCACGTAGTCTCCGTCCCAGCCGGGTGCGACGCATTCCGGGACATCTGGAGGACTACGAACTCAGCTACCCACATCATCCGCTTCCTAATCCAGCAGTAGGTGCGGCATCTCCACCAAGACCAACTTACGTGGTTCCATCCAGCCACCACCGAATCCTGAATGATCCTGTAGCAAGTCAGTATGCTATTAGGAGTCCGGAGGACAGATGGCAGCAGTTGGAAGCCCGTTGGCAGATGATGCAGCAGCAGATGAAAGAACTGGAAGTGGAAATGGATCAGGTGAAATTGTCTTCACAGGCACAGAGTGCTCCCCCCTTCTATCCCCAGTACCAGCCTGCTACACTCCAACCTCATTATAGCAGTCTTCCTCACTTGGAACGGGGGTACCCTGCACAGCCTCCCTGTCTGAGAGCGGCCACAAGGAATCCATCTTCTCCTCATCATCAGACCTCGCCTGCAGCATTGCCCCTAGATGCACCATGGGGGCCGGCTGATGCCCCTGTTTCAGCTACATCACTGACCCCTGCAGTGGGGCTGCGGCAGACTGCTGTAGCTTCTACTCCATTGGATCTCTCGCCTCCGCCCGTGGACTCGCCTCCCGCGTCACAGGCATCACCCCCTTCTGCAGTGACCTCTCCACCGGGCTCTCCTGCTACACAGCTACCTAGGCTGCCTGGGACTCTGGAGCCTCGTGATATGCCATCACAGCCTGTGTCTGCCCAGCAACACCAACAGTACAGTGTACCCCCCTCGTACTGGCAGCCCGCTCCACCTTCTTTTCCTGCTCAGTACCCTCTGCCTCCTCCATGACCACCTTCTCCTCCAGGCAACTTCTTTGCAGACCATCGCCAGACAGAGGGCGCCCATCTCCCCAGTATGCTGGAGATGGCAATAGCCTCCTCGTTCGGCATCCCTAAGCCCAAACTGGCTGTGTTCACCTCCGGGAAAGAAAGTGATTTTCTCATGCTCCGAAAAGGTTTGGACAGCTTACTTGGTCCCCACAGGCATTTAAGTGAGGATTACAAGTATCAGATTCTCCTTGACCATCTCGCCTTCCCTTCTGCACTGCAAGTGGCGAAGCGGTACGTCAATAGTCCGCATCCATATACCAGCGCCATGCAAGCCCTCACACAGAGATACGGCCAGCCCAGACAGCTTGTGCAGGGAGAACTCAAGACTATCCTGAACTCCCCAGCGGTTAGGCCTGGTGATTACCAAGGATTTGAGGACTTTGCTTCTGCGGTAGGAACATTGGTGGGAATGTTGAGTACAATGGACGGCCCGTCATCTGCGGAGCTGAGGTGTGGGTCTCATGTGGACACCCTACTCACCCAGTTGCCCTTGCCCTATCGAGATGCCTTCGCGGAACATTGTTTCAGCCGGGGGATTATCCAGAGTGGCAGCGGTCGTACATACACTCTCCCAGACCTTGCTGATTGGCTCGAGAGAAAGGTGCAGACTATGCAAGTGTCCCGTCAGATAACAGCAGCACTTCCATCCATACCGGCCCATATTGACAGCAAGGAACAGAGGGCCGTAAAGCAGTCAAGAGCTAAACCTGCCACTATTCTGCTTGGTAGTCAGCAGGGAGCTAAGGTCCCTAAGCCTGCGGCCGGTCCTGATCCGACACCCCAGACTAAGAAGCAAGACCGGTTCAAACCTTTCTGCCCTTATTGTAATACTCAGGAGCACTACCTCAACACCTGTGTGGACTTCGCAAAGCTCAACGGTACTGCCCGCGCCAGTTGGATAAAGGACAAGAAACGATGTTGGAAATGCGGGAGAGGACATTCGCCTGACAACTGCACTTTGAAAAAGCCCTGTGCTACATGTGGAGGGCAACATCTACTCGTACTGCACGACGTAGTCCCACCCGAGAGTAGTCAAGCCGTCAATACAACTGCCAGCCTGGTATTCCTGGGCCAAGCTACTCACTCAGCGAGGGTGATGCTTAAGGTGGTCCCGGTTCGACTCCAAAATGGGGAGAAAACTTTAGACACATACGCAGTCTTGGATGACGGCTCAGAACGAACAATCATCCTCCCCACTGCTGCTCGTCATCTCGGCCTTGTAGGAACTGAGGAGGTTCTGTCACTGAGAACCATTAGGCAAGAAATAGTGCACCTGCGAGGAGCCTCTGTATCCTTCAGGGTGTCCGCCTTGATGAGGGGAGGAGCGAAGTATAATATACAGCAGGCTTTTACTGCCGAGGAACTAACCCTGGCAGAGCAGTCATGTGCAGCCGAACCCCTAGTCAAGCGATATAGACACTTGAGAGGCATCCCACTGAGATCCTTTCATAACGTCAGGCCCACGGTACTTATCGGATCTGACAATGCTCACCTGATAATACCCACTCGGCCCATACTGGTTGGTCCCAGCGGGGGCCCGGTAGCGGTTCGTACGGCATTGGGCTGGACCTTACAGGGACCAGTCAACCTCCTGCCACCACCCTCTGGTGAGAATATCTGCCTACACTTGGCGACGCTCTCGCCTTTAGAAGAACTGCAGCAAAACGTTCAGAGACTCTGGCAGCTCGACATCCTACCCTTCCGTAACAGTAAGGAGGTGACCCGATCAGGAGAGGATAAAGCTGCCCTAGAGTTACTGGAACAGAAAACTGTTCGCGTCACCGTTGATGGGGTGTCCCGTTATGCCACTCCACTCTTACGGAGGAAGAATGCTCCCTCTCTTCGTGCACCCCTCACTGCTGTGATGCCGCTCCTCCGAGCTACGGAGCGTCGCCTATGCAGTAACCCAGAGCAATTGGCTGTGTACAATGAGGAGATTCACAAATTAGAGAGAGCAGGCTACGCCATGAAGGTCAGTGAAGAAGAAGTGAGCCGTTCAGGTGAATCGTGGTTCATCCCTCACCATATGGTGTACCACAACAATAAGGCCAGAGTTGTTTTCAACTGCTCTTTCAACTACAGGCATATATCTCTGAACCATGGTTTGCTGCCTGGGCCTGTCCTTGGCTCCACCCTGCTCGGAGTGTTGTTGCGATTCCGAGAACATGCTGTCGCTATCAGTGGGGATATACGCGGCATGTTCCACCAGGTGCGGCTCCTCCCGGAAGATTGCCCCTTGCTGCGTTTCCTGTGCCGTGACGGGGAACGGGAGCGCTGCCCAGATGTGTATGAGTGGCGGGTACTGCCATTCGGAACCACGTGCAGCCCATGCTGTGCCACTTACGCCTTACAGCGTCATGTGAAGGACCACAGCGTGGGTAATGAAGAAGTACTATACTCTGTGCTGCACGCGTTCTATGTGGATAACTGTTTACAGTCTCTGCAGTCTCAAGACCAGGCGCGACAGCTGATAGACAAGATGCGGGACCTCCTGGCCCGCGGAGGCTTTGACATGAGGCAGTGGGCGAGCAATGTACCAGCGGTCATTGCTCACCTGCCCACTGAAGCCAGATCGGCAGGTTGTGAGTTATGGCTAACTGCTAGCAAGACTGAACCCCAGGAGTCCTCCCTTGGCCTCCTGTGGCGCTGCGGCCCAGACACACTGGGCTACAGGTACCGCGCTATCCCAGCTGGCGAGCCCACGCTAAGATATGTGTACAGGGTACTGGCGAGTCAGTATGACCCGCTAGGTTACATCATCCCCTTCACCACACGAGCCAAAATCCTTGTTCAGGCACTCTGGCAAAGGAATCAGGGATGGGACGAGCCAATCCCAGATGAGCTCCGTCCAGCTTGGTTAGCTTGGGAAAGGGAGTTGCCACTTTTACCCACCATCAGCTTGCCTAGGTGTTATGCACCCCCGGTCTCAACAGCAACATCTGTTGATCTGCACATCTTCTCCGATGCCTCGGAGAGGGCCTACGGCGCTGTGGCCTATTTGAGAATGCTAACTGATGAGGTTCTTGTGGCCTTTGTGATGGCCCGCTCTCGCGTGGCACCGAAGCGACAGCTCTCCATTCCTCGTTTAGAGTTTTGTGCTGCCTTAGCCGGAGCACAGTTGGCTAACGTCCTGCGTACAGAGCTGACTCTGCCGCTGCGGGAAATAATCCTATGGACTGATTCGACTGCCGTCTTGCAGTGGATTCAGTCAGAATCTCAGCAATACAAGGTGTTCGTAGGGACACGAATTGCAGAGATCCAAGAGCTTGTTGGAGCTGATAGCTGGAGGTATGTCCCTTCTGAAGAGAATCCAGCCGATGATATCACCCGGGGGAGGTCCCTGGGGGAGTTGACCAGCTCAGACCGCTGGTCCAACGGCCCAGCGTTCCTTCACCAGCCTCCAGCTAGTTGGCCTGTCTGCCCTCTTTTGCACTCTACTCGAACAGAGGAGACTCGCAGCACGGTCTTCTGTGGTAACCTTTCTGCAGATGACCCCCCTGAGCTAGATCTGACTCAGTTCAGCTCGTGGTCTGAATTGGTGCAGGCTACCTGCCAGGATCTGCACGGGGCGGCCGACACCCCTCCAACTGCTTCAGAGCAGATCGAAGCAGAGCTGGCCCTCTTGAAGCGGTCCCAAAGAGAGAGCTTTCCGACAGAGGTGACAGCATTGCAGGCAGGGAAACCGGTTCACTCGAACAGCCGATTGCTGCAGCTGTCACCGATGTTGGATAATGCTGTCGGGTTGATCAGGGTAGGAGGTAGACTGCGTAAGGCAGCTAATCTGGAGGGGGATGCAATCCACCCCATTGTCCTAGCACCAGACCATCCTGTCACAAAGCTGTTAGTGCAGGATTACGATAATCATTTGCTACATGCCGGTCCTGACTGCACATTTGCTGAAATAAGAAGGACATATTGGATACTACGAGGCTGTCAAAAAACACCAGCAGAGCTGCGTGGAGTGCCGGAAGTGGCGCAGCAAGCCGATTGTTCCTCCGATGGCAGACTTGCCTATGGCACGGTTGCGTATCAACCAACCGCCCTACTGGTCTACAGGGGTTGACTGTTTCGGCCCATACACCATAAAGGCCGGCCGCAGACACGAGAAGAGATGGGGAATTATATTTAAGTGTCTCACCACTAAGTGCGTACACTTAGACCTTTTAGGTGGCATGGACACTGATTCGTTCTTGCTTGCCTTGCGACGTTTTGTCGCCAGAAGAGGGAAACCCTTCGAGATCCTGTGTGACCGGGGCACAAACTTCAGAGGGGGAGACAAGGAGCTCAAGCAGGCCTTTGCGGCGATGGAGCCAGAGCTGCAAAGACAACTTGCCGCCCAGAGCATCGATTTCAAATTCAACCCACCACTAGCTCCCCACTTTGGGGGTACGTGGGAGAGGGAGATTAAATGTGTCAAATCTGCCCTGCAAGTGGTCCTTAGGGACCAAATTGTCTCAGGAGAGGTCCTGCTGACTATGCTCGTAGAGGTGGAGGGTATTCTCAACTCCAAACCTCTCGGCTATGCAACCTCGGACATCGCAGACCCTGACCCCATAACTCCGAATCTGTTGTTGATGGGGCGGCGTGATGCATCCTTACCACAAGTGGTGTACGGTGATGGTGACTTGTTAGGGCGACGGCAGTGGAAACATAGCCAGGTGCTGGCTGACCACTTCTGGGTTCGATTTATTCGCCACTACCTACCTAATCTCCAGCCTCGCAGGAAATAGTACAACAGTGCTCCCAATCTCACGCTTGACCAAGTGGTTCTGATTATCGATCCACAGCTCCCGAGGGCATCCTGGCCGGTCGGCCGTGTCACAAAGATGATCCCCAGTGATGACGGCAAGATACGTACCGCCGAGGTAGACATTAAGGGATCTAAGTATCTACGCCCAGTGGCTAAGTTGATCCCACTACCTAAGATGCCTGAGAACTGATGGGTCATTGGATTCTTCAGGGATATTTGAGTGCTTTACATATTCATTACTTGAATTTGGGGGCGGCTGTGCCAAATCTCCCTGCTTCGGAGGTTAGCGTGAGAGTGAACATTGCAACTGCGAGATCACGGTGCTCACTGTTTACGCCCTGCACGGCAGACCCGAATGTCCGTCGTAGCTCGGTAGCAGGTTAAGCTACATCCGGTTAGCCTGTATGTTGCTACTGCAGCCGGACTGTTCGATACTGACGGCACCCAGTTATGTTAAACTGTACCGCGAGACTGTTTATATCAGAACCGTATTTTAATTGTTTCACTTTGTTGTTATTAACATCCTGATAAGTTTGAGTTTGTGTATGTCTATTTGTGGTCTATGGCGACCTCTTGTGGATGTTATATAGTAGTGCGTGTGTTACACTCAGCGGAAATTGAGGTGATTGTTATTATCCTGCTTGTTTATACTGTTAATTAGTGAATTGTTGTTCATGGTTTTTCAGAAACCACACATCTTTATTTAACCAGTCAGCTACCTGTTACCAATGCGGTGCCTTCCCTGTGATTCACTTGTGCGACGTTATTAAAGACTGTTCCATTGCACTCCTGGGTTGCTGCAGTCTTTCTTACCGAAGACTTAGGCCTGACTGTATATGTTTGGTACATCACAGTGCATTCAGATCATCGTTCTGATTGCAAAAACTGCCAGACATGACAGGATTAAAAAAAAAAAAAGACCTACCTTTCCAATATTAAGCATCATGACTGCTATAAAAGCCTTAGTATGAACACCTCTCTGACAGCCTGGTGGGAATTGTTAAAAATAACTAAGTCTTCACTTACCCCCTGTAAACTGACACTCATTTAGAATGATCCAGGTATTTGTCATAAAAAGATAATGTTGAATTTTCGATTATAGTGTGATAACATATTATCTAAGATGGAAACCTTATTACATTCCAAGAATATGAAACTACAGAATTTCTAAATCTATGTACCCCTAAATTGCTGTCAAAATTATATAAATTATTACTTAAAACTGATGATTCAGTTTCCCTCCCAATTGCAAATTGGGAGTGTGATCTTTCTGTCAACCTGGATCAAAACTTATGGACAGAAATATGTTTAAATATCTTCAAAATGATGAAAAGTCCCCAATTACAACTTATACAATATAAAATTCTCCATACAATGCACTATACTGGACAAAGCATGTTCCAAATGGGTGTTACACACTTAAACATATGCACCTGTACAAGCTGTACAAGCAATTCAGAAAAGTACTATCTACATACTCTATGGTCTTGTATACCTGTTCAGAGGTTCTGGCAGAGGCTATGTGGTAACCTACAGTACATGGTTTAGCTGTCGTGTCTCAACTTCCCCAGACTACCCAGACTATGTATTTTAGGTGACATCAGTGAATTAGTTATGGAGTCAAATATATCACACATAGTTCTTACCGCCTTGTGCATTGCTAAGAAAACTGCCCTCATGAGCTGGAAGTCAAAAAATAAACTGTGTATTACTCAGTACAGAAATTTATTAGTAGATCATGTTAGTTTGGAGAGAATGTCTGCTTCTTCTAAACTAGCATGATCTACTAATAAATTTCTGTACTGAGTAATACACAGTTTATTTTTGAATGAATTTGACTCTCTCTGGCTCTCACTGATCTGCTCCATTACTTAGTGGGGGTGGTTGGCGGTGGGCTCTGCTCCTGGTGGGCTTCGTAGGTGGTTGGGGGAGGACTTCGGGGACCTGTGTGTCTGGTAGCCTCCTGAGACTGGAGTGCTGTGGCTGCCTTCTGGTGATGTCTGTGTGCTTGTCCTGGTTGTTGGTGGTGGGGGCTTGGATAGGTGCTGCCTCACATTCCTGGGATGCGGGCAAGAGTGCTTGGGATGGTGGGCGCTGGCCCAGGTCGGTTGGCTGGTCTTCTCTGTGGGGCTCAGAGGCCCAGATCCTGGTGTCACGCTGGCTGCCAGTGGGTCCCCTCTGGCGCTGGGGTGGTCCCTGCTATCCCGGGCATGCTACCGCGTGGGGTAGGCTTTCTGGCCCGTGTCAGGATGTCTGGGGGGAAGAGGTCATGGGATGGTTGGGGGGAGAGGCACCTTGTTTCCAACTCAGGCCAGTTTGTCCTGTCTTTTGTTTGTGTCTGTTGTCAAGTGAATGGGCGTCTTGTGTCATGATAGGCTTTAAAAAAACAAATAAATAAATAGAAAATACATGGCTGTTAGTATACAGAGTGGGGAAAATATGTAATGATACACTGCTGATTTTACAAGTTTTCCCACCTACAAAGAACGGAGAGATCTGTAATTTTTATTGTAGGCACACTTCAGCTGTGAGAGACAGAATCTAAAAAAAAAAAAAAATAAAATCAAGAAAATCACATTGTATGATTTTTAAATAATGAATTTGCATTTTATTGCATGAAATAAGTATTTGATCACTTACCAACCAGCAAGAATTCTGGCTCTGACAGGCCTGTTAGTTCTTGTTGCGGCCTCCGACACGCATCGCTCGGATCCACTATGGCGGGGGTAGTTCAATCTTCAGACGCGTGAATTAAGTTTTGTATTGTATTTATTTACACTTGAAAAATGCTTTACAATCGTAGCCAAGATCATGGTCAAAAAAGCTGTGTCCTACCACCCCACCAGCTGTTTGAATCTCCCCACACCTGATCCCAGTGCACCTCAAATCAGCTCGCAAAAGGCGGAGCCGTGACAGTCTCATCTTCCCTTGCCACCATAACATAGCAAAATAAACAGGTTCTAACAATACATATTATGACAAATATTTATCAAAGCATAATACAGAAATGGCTCCAACAGTTTTTCTTTAAGAAGCCCTCCTATTCTACAATATATTAATTAACATGTATAAACAAGTTTAATAATAAGTTATTAACCTGTACTAGTTACACCTGTTTGAACTTGTTACGTGTATAAAAGACACCTGTCAACACACTCAATCACACTCCAACCTCTCCACCATGCCCAAGACTGTCTAAGGACACCAGGGACAAAATTGTAGACCTGCACAAGGCTGGGATGGGCTACAGGACAATAGGCAAGCAGCTTGGTGAGAAGGCAGCAACTGTTGGTTCAAAACCTCTGTGATCACATTTAATTGGAAATGTATTACAATGGGACCAGATTTTTCATCTGAGGTAGGCAAAAATCCGACTTGTATGATCCGATTTAGGTGAGTATTTTTATTGCAATTAACGTTAGTAAAAACTTGGGATGCGAACATCCGTTTTTTTTGACTTTGATTTAGGTGATTTCTACTGTAGTAAAATAAGAAATATGAGTAAAATTTGAATTAGAAGTTTGACGCTCTTATTATATTTGTGTAAATATCAAGCTACATATTGTGAATTTTTTTTGTAACTGTAAATTTAAAAAGACATTTTTACAAGTAAAAATTTCAAAATACAAGTTCAAATTTTTTCTTTCACATTTTTTCTTTACAAGTTCTCACATTTTGCAGCAATGTGAATATATGAATATACCTTCATATATTGTAACAACATGTGTGGAGCTCAGCAGGAGGACATGCTAGAAATCCCAGATGGGTAGTACTCAGGCAGCACAGGCTGGATTATAACTGTGAACATCAAATTTGCTTATGTAACACATTATAGTTCAGACAACAGACACCAGTAGTTGTTATGCAATCCAGTGGTGACCTGGCTAAGAGGAGCACACTGTGCACACTCATGTGCAGTGATATTGAAGTTAAGCTTAGGCACACACACACACACACACACACACACACACACACACACACACACACACACACACACACACACACACACACACACACACATAAATTTCTAGAGCAGGTGCTGTGGCATATTTAAACTGTAGTCAAGCTGAAAGATCAAATTAAATTTAGTGTTTTACAATACAAAGAGCAACATTTCCTATTCCTATTTCCAATTCTGCTAAATAGCATCTGACTGAGGTTTAATATGAGGATTAGAAAATAAGGCTTGAAGCTTCTGGACAGTTGATATTTAGAAGATAGATTTTTTTTTTCTGACAGCAGTTTATTCTTAGCTACCTGATTTGGGACAGCTAAAACATAAATGCACGTGAATGCTTTAAAAATGTTACTGAGTGAATTGGAGTGGGTGTGAGGTCTACTCCACCATGACAACATGGTAGTTTATAGCTTCATGCCAACATGCCAAGACTGTTACTCATGCTGGAGTCTTCATACTGCTGATGTACTTTAAATATAGGTTCATTATCATTAGTGGACACTATAATGCTTCACTGTATATTTAAGGATTACATGATTAATAGCTCTTAAAGAGAGCCATGAAATCTACAATGTCTAGGAACAGGACTTCATGCTTGAAAAGAGGTATTTGTGCAAGTGAATGTGCTCTGGTTTAACGACAACTGCATCAATTAGGAAATTAAATCATGTGTCATTCGGTGGTTTCAGGACACTCAGGAGGGAAGGAGCCAGAGAGAAATTCAGAGCCGTTTCAGAAAACCTGCCAGTGAACAGGTGAGGTTCACAGAGTCTGTTACCCTGGTAACTGAAACAAAATTTAAGTTAACCTATTTCTGGAACAGAAAACCCAGAGTTTACCTCATCTCATGGTTTATAAACCCTGTTTTGTTTTTCTGTTTTAACTAAAACTGCTTTCTGGAAGAGGGTGCCATAAATAACCATTCCTTATCACTTCCTGTTCCTGTTACAGAGCACAGGGGTGTTAATGTGTAGCTTAATCTGTGTAGCTTGATTAATTATAAATCTCTAATGACTTATTTCATAGTGTAATCTTCACATGATTTATCCAAAGCACAGTTTCTGCTGAATCACCTGTAAATTATATTCATAGTATTCACTTAGTAGTGTATCTTTAGGGATTCACTTGAATAGCATAGCTATTAATTTAGCTCTCTGCCAAATCACAAACAGCATGACTTCTTTACCTGTCCCTCCCACACTTTCCTGCTCTGTGTCCAATTTTTAGTTACTCCTCAGCCTCCTTTAGCAATAACGGCACTTGTAATAAATGTAGCCTGTTTGTAGCCTTGGAGGTCAGGCTCAGTAGATTGGAGACCCAACTCAGTACCCTGGAAAATTCTGCATCCAGCCAGACCCCTCTACTTGGTGCTGACCAAGGTAGCATAGCCACCATTAGCTTTCCCCCAGTACATTGTCCCAAGCCAGGAAATCAGGCTGGCTGGATGACTGTGAGGAGGACATGTAGTCCTAAACAGAAGCCCCTGGTAAATCACAACCAGTTCTTGTTTCAAATAGTTTTTTTTCTGTCTGTTAGACCTCCATTCATACAAGACTGCTCAAAGAAGTCCTACAATTAAGTAATGCTTCGGTCTTAAATATGATCAATCTGTCATGGTCCTGGGCCAGTGGCCCAGTGTTTTGAGTTTCCTTTGTGTAGCTTTCTTTTGTTATATTTTCCAGGCTGTGTTTCTTATAGTTTAGTTTCTCAGTTTGTTTGTTTTTTGTGTAATGTTCCCTGTTTTAGGTCTGCGTGTGTTTTGTTCACTTTCTGGTTTTATTTTGGTAGTCTTGTACTCCATGTGTTTTTTTGTTGTGTTTTACTTCCTGTTATTAGTCTCATTCATTTCACCTGTTGTTCCCAGTTGTTTCCCCTCACCACTCGCTTCCTCTGTGTATTTAAGTCTCAGTGTTATTTAGTTCTGTATTTGATTCCTCATCATTTTTTGTGTCTGTGTTTGACATTTCCTGCTGTGCCTCTAGTGTTTTCGGGTTTTCTAGTTTTTGGATTTCAAATTTCGGGTTTTCGTTGTTTAGCTGGCTGCTGTTCAGCATATTTCAGTTAAGACTTTGATAATAAATCTTCAGTATCAATCCTGCTCTCGTCAGGTCCTCCCTGCTCAGTTAGCCACAGCGGCCGTGACAGTAGGACTCGAACTGGAAATGGACCTCGCGGACAGTGAAATGCAGGAGCGACATGAGGTAATAGACTACTACCTGGATGAAGAAGTGAGGTGGAAACCTTGGCTCATCCCTGATTGCGAGTCAAAACGTTCTCCACCTCAGCCTCGAGTTCAAGCCTCGCCACAACAGCTGACTGCCCCGTCAGCTGCGCCCCCACCACAGACGGTACAATCTTTCACCCCGCCGCAGCCTTCGCTAGCTTCTGGGAGAAGGAAGCACGGATCTCGACGAGGGAAACGGCAGCCTTCGTCAGCCGCAACTGAAACTACTGCACAATTCCAGCCTGACTTAACCGTGCCGTCTGTGCAGCCACAAGACATTTCTTCCTCCGCGTCCGTGTGTGCCAGCACGGGGCATTTAGTGAGTATGCCTTTTCTCAGTAAAGCATCTGTAGAAAATGATGCTAAAGCTGAGTTTTCTGGACTGGCTGGGAATTGTAGAAATTCAAGTCCATCCTATAAGACTGTTCGCTCACCAGAAAAACGCAAACAGGATATTGACTCTGTCATTTTGCTCTGTGAACAGTGGATTGAGCTGCCCGATGAGGCCTGTCAGGACACCATTAAGCACATTATGCAGAGACTGGTAACCACTCATTTGGGGCTTTTAGATGACTTACCTGAGTTAATTAGGATTTTTATTATGGAAGTGATTCTCCCTGGCTTTCTAGTTCCCTCTAATAAGACTGTCGGACTCCCTGTTAAGCCTGAGACTGTAAGCAATGCTCCTGTGAAGCGTACCGCACCTGTTTCTGTCCGATGGGCAGTGCCAGCTAAGCACCGGCTTGCTTCTGCACCCGCTTTGGGTTCACGGGTGGGATCGGCCGAGGACAGGCCTGTTTCTGCACCTGTCCCTGCTTCTCAGATTATGAGCAACCCGTCAGGCGCTTCTGCATCAGCCTCAGAGTCTTCAGCTTCGCCCCTCAGCCCCAGAGTCTTCAGCTTTGCCCCCAGCCTCTGCTCCCTCTTCCCCAGCTCTAGCGCCCTTTGCTACTGCAGCCCCAGCCCCAGCTCCCTTTGTTCACTCTGCAGCCTCAGCTCTAGCCCCCCTTCAGTCTCTGTTAGCTCCCTCAGCTGCAGCTCTGATCCCTTCAGCTCCCCTAGCCCCAGTTCCATTAATTCCTCCAGCTTCAGCCCCTTGGGTCACTTCAGTTCCCCTAGCCCCAGCACCTTCAGCCCCTTTAGCTTCAGTCCCCTCCGGTTCCTTCGAGCCCCTCGGTCCCTGCTCCCTCTGCACCCTTAGTTCCCCCAGCTCCTGCTGTAGCTTCAGACCTCTCAGCCCCAGCTCTAGTTCCTTCCCTTCCCTCAGTCAGCACTGTGGAACCTCCCAGCAATGTCTCAGAGCCAGCTCCCACAGCCCACTTAGCTCCTGTAGCCCACGCTCCCTCACCCTCTTCTCCCTTAGCTTCAGTGCCCTCAGCTCCCTCCTCTTTAGTCCCCTTGGTCCCTTTAGCCTCAGTCCCCACTCCAGTTCCCTCTTCGGACCCCCTTAGTCCCTCAGTTCCCTCAGTCTATTTAGCTCGTTCCTCTGCTTCAGTGCCCTTGGCTCCCTCCTCACTTCCGGTCCCATTAGCCTCCTCAGTAACCTCAGGTTCGTCCTCAGCTCCAGTCAATTTAGTTCCCTCAGCGTTAACTTCGGTCCGCTCTGCTACTTCACATCCCTTAGCCCCTCCAGTCCCCTTAGCAGCTTCGGTCCCCTCTGCTCCCTTGGTCCCCCTTGTAGCTCCTTCAGTCCCCTTAGTCCCTCAGTTCCCCTCTGCTTTAGCTTTAGCCCCCTCAGTCCCTTTGGTCCCTCTAGTCCCTTCAGTTCCCCCAGCTCCCTCAGCTGCAGCTTTGATCCCTTCACCTTTGGTTTGAGTCTCCCTAGCCCCAGTTCCATCAACTTCAGTTCCCCTAGCCCTCTCATCCTCAGCCTCAGTTCGCTCTGCTCTTTCCCCTTCGGTCCCTTTAGTAGCTCCCTCCTCTGCTTCAGTCCCCATAACTCCCTCCTCTGGTCCCTCAGTCTCCTCAGTTTCGGTCCCCTTGGTCCCCCTAGTTCCCTCAGCTTCTGTTCCCTCTGGTCCCTCAGTTTTGGTCCCTTCGGTCCCCTTGGCTCCCTCAGTAGCTTCAGTCCCTCAGCTCCGTCAGTGTCTTTGGACTCTTCAGTCTCAGTACCCTTGTCCGGTCCTTCGGTCCCTTCAGGCTCCTCAGCTTCACTCTCTTCAGTCCCCTTAGTCTCTCAGGTCCCCTCTTCGGTCTCCTTAGTCTCTCGGGTCCCCTTAGCTCAGGTCCCCTCGGTCCCTCAGGTCCCCCAGCTCACTCCTTAGCTCTGTTCCCCTCGGTCCCCTCTGCCTGGGTCCCCTCAGCCACCTCGGAGTCACCCCTGCCAAGACTCGTTTTAAAGTTGCCCACACTGCAGCCCCAGGCATTAGAGGGTATGGCTGGGTGCTCAGCGGCATGGCTCTTTTGAGTTTGGGTCTTTTGAGTTTTCTAGCTCCTTTAAGTGTCCTGAGCCTTTCAAGTACCCTGAGCCTGCCCGCCTTTGTCGCCGCTGGGAGCGTGATCGGCCTCCCGTCTCGTCTCGCCACCGCTGGGAGCGCGGTCGGCCCCCTGATGAACCTTGTGTTTCCCGGCCTGTGAGTTCTGCGTTTTGGCCTGGGCGGCCCCCTGAACGATATAAACTGTTTTTCTGGCCTTGTGCCATTGCTTTTTGTTTGGGCCTTGTGTTTTTGTTTGATTCTGTTCTGGCATTGGCCCTTCTGCACTGCTTCGGCCATCATCGCCCTCATTCCTTGGAGTCTGTTTTGGACAGTTTTTTTCGGCTTTCTGCCGCCAGTTTTGTTTCCTGCTCTGAGGTCCTCCCTGCTCAGTTAGCTGCAGCAGCCATGACACAATCTATATTTATTAATTGGCTACATACCACTGGCCTTCAAAGTAACAGTAATTAAACCATTACTTAAAAAGCCATCACTTGACCCAGCTGTCTTAGCTAATTATGGGCTAATCGCAAACTTTTAACACTGATGACCATGATACTTTACTACACAGACTAGAGCATATCATAGCTATTTAAGATACTGCAGTGGTTTGAATCATATTTATCTAATAAACTCTGATTTGTTCATGTAAATGGGGAGTCTACTTCACACATGAAGGTTAATTATGGAGTTCCACAGGGTTCTGTGCTAGGTTCACATTTATTTACATTATACATGCTTCCCTTAGGTAGTGTTGTTAGAAGGCATAGTATACATTTTCAGTGATATGCAGATGACACAGCTTTATCTATCCATGAAGCCAGATGACACACTCCAATTAGTTAAATTGCAGGAATGTCTTAAAGACAGAAATGGCTCAATGACCTCTAATTTCCTCCTTCTGAATTCAGGTAAAACCGACCTTATTGTACTCAACCCTACAAATAATAGAAATGTGTCTAACCAGATACTTACTATATGGCATTACTTTGGCCTCCAGCAATACTGTGAGGAATCTTGGAGTCATTTTGACCAGGATATGTCCTTCAATGCACATATTAAACAAATATGTAGGACCGCTTTTTTGCATTTGTGCAGTATTTCTGTATTTACAAAAATCCTGACTCACAGTAATCCTGAAAAGCTAATTCATGCATTTATTACTTCTAGTAATTGCAATTCATTAGTATCTGGTTGTCCTAAAAGCTTCCTGAAAAGCCTTCAGCTGATCCAAAATGCTGCAGCTAGAGTACTGACAGGGACTAGAAAGAGAGAGCAGATTTCTCCCATATTGACTTCTCTTCGCTGGCTTTAATTTAATTCAAAATCCTTCTTCAGGCCACATCTTATCTTAAAGACCTCATAGTACCATATCACCCCAATACAACACTCTGCTCTCAGACTGCTGGCTTACTTGTGGTTCCTAGGATACTTAAGAGTAGAATGGGAGGCAGAGCCTTCAGCTTTCAGGCCCCTCTTCTGTGGAACCAGCTCCCAGCTTGGATTCAGGAGACAGACACCCTCTCTATTTTCAAGATTAGGATTAAAACTTCTTTACACTCTTTTGTGTATATAAACCGCTCTCAAGTGACTTGCGGTGACTGTTTATTGTGTTTGGTGCTATATAAATTGAATTGAATTACAATGAATACAATTGAACAAACTCAATTTAATTAAATACAAAAATTGTCATTGAGACTTTGATGCTCAATTTATTTTACACATGAGATGATGCAGCTGTCCTAGATATATTTTTTTCACTTTGTTAAATGCCTGCTATCTTTTATTTTTGTTTATTCATTGCCTTATTTCAAGTGGAAGTGAATCCATTTGACACAACATAATGAAAGGATGTACAAACTGTAAAATGACAAAGGAGTATTCAGGAACCATACCATACCATACCACTTTATTTATAAAGCACTTTTAAAAACAACAGGGCAGACCAAAGTGCTGTACAATAACATCACACATTAAAGAACAAAACCTGTCAAGAGGCAATGAGATACAGAAATAAAACAAAGGTGTAAGACCTTTTATTGTGACAAGGTTGGGAAGAATTGCCTGAATTTTGCACGAGTGCAACAAATCATGATTAACCCCTTAACTGGCAGCAAATAAAATCACCTGAAACAACTACATAACACCCTCTGGTTATTATTGGCTCTGAACAACCCATTTCATAGCCTATTAATCGGCTGCGTCTGGTCCGCGGGCCGAATGAAGTGCATTTATATGGCAGGCTAGACCCGCCCATTTTGACTGACACCTCATTCGGCCAATCATGTTAAGAAATGGGTTTCCCAGAGCCAATAATACTCAGAGGGCGTCACGTAGCTTTGTCAGGTGATTTGGTGCAGCCAGTTACATGATTGGCCGAATGACGTGTCAATAAAAATGGGAGGGTCTAGCCTGCCATATAAAAGGGACTACAAACGGCCCGTCACCGGGCCCTTGCCAGTTAAGGGGTTAACTGTGAGTTTAGTGGCTATTTGTCAACACTATAAACAAATCAAATAGCTACTGAGGCATCTCTAGGACTGGATTTTATGTAGGTCAAACAACAAGACAAAGTCCATTTCACAAAGTGCGTTTGGGTTGCTTTATTCACCATAATGCAGCAATCTTATAGACATAAAAGCCATGTATATAGCACCCGATGCTAATGTTAGCATGGCGATCTCGCTCCTGCTGAACACCATTAATCCATCTACTCCGAATGCATCCGCCATGGCATACTTCATACTTCAAAACTGCCGTCGTTCGCAGACTTCCGGTAACAAATACCATAATACCCCTATATGGCTGTGACATGCAATTTCTGGGCTTTCGGGAACTATTTGCATTTTTTCGATAGGACAAACTGTTGCGGAACTACAGTAATAAGCCAGCTGATCAATGTTCCTTTGATCAGTTGACTCCGCACTGATACGCCATGTCTCAATCAGGTGTTTGCCGGTATTGAGGGCAAGTAACGGGTGCTTCAGCACCGATCGCCCGGTGTTGAAGGGTTAATGAACAGCAGCAGACCCACCCTGACGGTGTTCATATTATTGCGGGAGACTTTAAAAAGGCCAACTTGAAGACTGTACTCGCGAAATTCCACCAACATGTCAAATGTTCTACAAGAGGGGAGAACACTCTTGACATGTTTACTCCAACATTAAGCACGCTTACAAAGCCAAACCCCTCCCCCACCTTGGCCAGTCAGACTTCTCCCTGTTCCCTGTTGATCACCCCAGCATGCACCCCCTTCAGACGGAAAGCCAGGCCTACTGTAATTGCCATTACAATCTGGCCTGAAAACGCACTCTCCAACGTACAGGACTGCTTCACACACACAGACTGGGACTTATTTGAATACGAAGACCTGGAAACATTCACAGGGATGGTACTGGACTATGTTAAGTTCTGTATCAGAAATCTGACTGTTAGCAAAATCATGCAGGTTTTCCCTAACCAGAAATTCCTTAAAACCTGTGATGCTGCCTTCGGGTCAGGTGACAGAGCTCTGTACAGTGCTGCTCAAACCTGAGAGCCTGCTGACGTACTATATCACAGTATGGTATGGCAGCTGCACTGAGGCAGACAGGGTGAGGCTTCAGAGGGTAGTCAAGACAGCACAGAGAATTGTTGGCTGACCTCTCCTCTCCCTGATGGACATCTACACCTCCCGCTGCATCAGCAGAGCCAGAAACATCATCAAGGACAGCTCACACCCTGGCTTTGAACTGTTTGACTTGCTGCCCTCTGGTAGGCACTACAGGTGCATCAAAGCCAGAACAAACAGACTCAAGAACAGTTTCTACACCACAGCAATCACCACACTGAATTCACACACTCACCACTCTAAAGGCTGTTTCACACCGGATGCGTTGCATAAAAACGACACAAAATAAGAATTCTTTTGGATGCGAACTTGTCGTGTAACCTAAATACACCCCAGACGCGATGCGTTTTTGCAATTAAATTGTCCTCATAAAACGCACTGTGAAAGAAATGAAGTCAACATCACACGAAGATGTAATGAGGTTGTGATGTTTCTAAACAAGAGATATTCTGGGTTCATCAAACTTATAAGAAAGCGGCAGCAGGGAGAGTTTTATGGTTTGATCTTGGAGATGAAGCTGCATCATGGCCGCTTTTGCACATATTTCAGGATGTCAGTGGGGAGTTTGAGCCATTGTTGGCAGAGTTGGGATCACATGTGAGGAGGCAGAGAATAATTTCAGAGAGCCGACTGACCCGGAGCAGCGTGTAGCTGTGTGTCACATAGGCTGAAATACTGTCTTTTTGTTTGTAAGTTAAAATGATGCAGTACTTCAGCCATTAACCAGACTTCTATTCTTTTTTCATCATTAACAGAGATTCTAAGTCTTGATGAAACATTTCTGCTCAGTTTTTTTCTTCAACAGACACAAGTCTACAGCTGACAGCAGAATAAAGCTGATTATAGGGTGTTGCTAAAACACATCAAATCAACTACTATGTTTAAACCAACTTACAAAAAAACTCTCTCCTAAATAACCCTTTTATAAAACAACAATACTAGCAGTGTGGTACCTGCGGTGTGCAAAGGTTTAGGGTGTTGGTAAATAAGAACACACACTCTTTTTTTTTGTGTGTTCATAAAATAAAAATATAACTTCAGACAACCCTATCACAGCCTGCATAGCGCACTCCAAGTATGATGCAGACAGAACTAGCAACAGCACAGTCACACGATATGCTTTGTTAGCTATGTATTGTGGCAGTTAAGGGGGAGGCAGCACCAGAGCAAAGACTCATGGGAGTGTTCATGCTAGTGTTTGTGTGTTTAGTTACAGTTATTCCAGTTATGTTGTGTTGGTCTCTCATTGTTATTATTACTTTGAGATGTGAATTACACACGTTGTCTGGTATTGGTGGTGGCGCTGTCACTTGGTGTTGGCTCTCACTGCGGTATTGTATCACTTCCTGTTCCTGTTTCAGAGCACAGTGTTTTGCTGTCTGTTAGCTGTTATATCTGTATAACTCGATTTATCTGGATAATAACATATTTTAGTGTAATCTTCACCTACTTTAAATAGCATACTCTTTGCTGAATCACCTGTATTCACATTACTCACTTTATTTGTTTTTAGAAATTCGCTAGCTTAGCTTCAGCTAGTAGCTTAGCCCTTAGCCGACTCACTACCAGCATGGCTTCTTCTCCTGTCTCTCCTGCACTTTCCTGCTCTGGGTGTCACATGTTTAGTTACTCCTCGGCCTCCTTTAGCAGTAACGGTACTTGTAATAAATGTAGTCTGTTTGTAGCTCTGGAGGCCAGGCTTTCTGAACTGGAGACTCGGCTCCGCACCCTGGAAAATCCTACATCTAGCCAGGCCCCTGTAGCGGGTGCGGACCATGGTAGCTTAGCCGCCGTTAGCTCCCCCCCAGCAGATCCCGAGCAGCAGGGAAAACAGGCCGGCTGGGTGACGGTGAGGAGGAAGCGTAGTCCTAAGCAGAAGCCCCGGGTACACCACCAACCTGTTCACGTCTCTAACCGTTTTTCTCCACTCGGCGACACACCCGCCAAGGAACAAACTCTGGTTATTGGTGACTCTGTTTTGAGAAACGTGAAGCTAGAGACACCGGCGACCATAGTCAAATGTCTTCCAGGGGCCAGAGCAGGCGACATTCATGGAAATTTGAAACTGCTGGCTAAGGCTAATCGTAGATTTGGTAAGATCGTTATTCACGTCGGCAGTAATGACACCCGGTTACGCCAATCGGAGGTCACTAAAATTAATATTGACTCGGTGTGTAACTTTGCAAAAATGATGTCGGACTCTGTAGTTTTCTCTGGGCCCCTCCCCAATCAGACCAGGAGCGACATGTTTAGCCGCATGTTCTCCTTGAATCGCTGGCTGTCTGAGTGGTGTCCAAAAAACGACGTGGGCTTCATAGATAATTGGCAAAGTTTCTGGGGAAAACCTGGTCTTGTTAGGAGAGACGGCATCCATCCCACTTTGGATGGAGCAGCTCTCATTTCTAGAAATCTGGCCAAATTTATTAACCCTCCTAAAAACTGACTACCCAGGGTTGAGACCAGGAAGCAGAGTTGCAGTCTTACACGCCTCTCTGCAGCTTCTCTCCTCCTGCCATCCCCCCAAAACCCCATCCCCATGGAGTCGGTGCCTGCTCCCAGACCACCAAAAACCAAAGCTAAAATCAGCAAAAAGCTATTTAAGCATAAAAATTCAAAAACAATAAATAATACAGCTTCATCAACTGCACCAAAAAATAAAACAATTAAATGTGGATTGTTAAACATTAGGTCTCTCTCTTCCAAGTCCCTATTAGTAAATGATTTAATAATTGATCAACGTATTGATTTATTCTGCCTTACAGAAACCTGGTTACAGCAGGATGAATATGTTAGTTTAAATGAATCAACACCCCCGAGTCACAGTAACTGTCAGAATGCTCGAAGCACAGGTTGAGGAGGAGGATTAGCTGCAATCTTCAATTCCAGCTTATTAATTAATCAGAGACCCAGACAAAGTTTTCATTCTTTTGAAAGCCTGACTCTTAGTCTTGTCCATCCTAATTGGGAAAATCAAAAACCTGTTTTATTTGTTATTATCTATCGTCCACCTGGTCCTTACTCAGAGTTTCTGTCTGATTTCTCAGACTTTTTATCTGATTTAGTGCTCAGTTCAGATAAAATAATTATAGTGGGTGATTTTAACATCCATGTAGATGCTGAGAATGACAGCCTCAACACTGCATTTAATCTATTGTTAGATTCAATTGGCTTCTCTCAAAATGTAAAGGAGCCCACCCACCACTTTAATCATACTCTGGATCTTGTCCTAACATATGGCATAGAAACTGAAGACTTAACAGTATTCCCTGAAAGCCCCCTCCTGTCTGATCATTTCTTAGTAACATTTACATTTACTTTAATGGATTACACAGCAGTGGGGAATAAGTTTAATTACAGTAGAAGTCTTTCTGAAAGTGCTGTAACTAAGTTTAAGGATCTAATTCCTTCATTGTTATGCTCTTCAGTGCCATGTGCCAACACAGTGCAGAGCAGCTACCTAAACTCTGCTCCCAGTGAGGTCGATTATCTCGTCAATAGTTTTACATCCTCACTGCGTATAACTTTGGATACTGTGGCTCCTCTGAAAAGGAAAGCTTCAAATCAGAAGTGCCTGACTCCGTGGTATAATTCACAAACGCACAGCTTAAAGCAGATAACCCGAAAGCTGGAGAGGGAATGGCGTCTCACTAAATTAGAAGATGCTCATTTAGCCTGGAAAAAGAGTTTGTTGCTCTATAAAAAAGCCCTCCGTAAAGCTAGGACATCTTACTATTCATCATTAATTGAAGAAAATAAGAACAACCCCAGGTTTCTTTTCAGCACTGTAGCCAGGCTGACAAAGAGTCAGAGCTCTGTAGAGCCAAGTATTCCTTTCACTTTAACTAGTAGTGACTTCATGGATTTCTTTACAAATAAAATTTTAGACATTAGAGAAAAAATTATTCATAACCATCTCAAAGATTATTCTTCATGTTCGGCTGCTTTCAGCACTGCTGGTATTTGTTTGGACTCTTTTGCTCCAGTTGATCTTTCGGAGTTAACTTCAATAGTTACTTCCTCCAAACCAGCAACATGTTTGTTAGATCCCATTCCTACTAGACTGTTCAAAGGGGTCTTTCCAATTATTGATGCTTCAGTCTTGAAAATGATCAGTCAGTCTTTATTGGTTGGCTATGTACCACAGACCTTCGAGGTGGCTGTAATTAAACCTCTACTTAAAAAGCCATCACTGACCCAGCTGTCTTGGCTAATTATAGGCCAATCTCCAACCTTCCTTTTCTCTCAAAGATTCTTGAAAGAGTAGTTGTAAAACAGCTAACTGATCATCTGCAGAGGAACGGTTTATTTGAAGAGTTTCAGTCAGGTTTCAGAATTCATCACAGTACAGAAACAGCATTAGTGAAGGTTACAAATGATCTTCTTACAACCTCTGACAGTGGACTCATCTCTGTTCTTGTCCTGTTGGACCTCAGTGCAGCTTTTGATACTGTTGACCATAACATTTTATTACAGAGATTAGAGCTTGCTATAGGTATTAAAGGTACTGCACTGCAGTGGTTTGAATCATATTTATCTCATAGACTCCAATTTGTTCATGTAAATGGGGAGTCTTCTTCACACACTAAGGTTAATTATGGAGTTCCACAGGGTTCTGTGCTAGGACCAATTTTATTTACATTATACATGCTTCCCTTAGGCAGTATTATTAGAAAGCACTGCATCAATTTTCATTGTTATGCAGATGATACTCAGCTTTACCTATCAATGAAGCCAGATGACACACATCAATTAGTTAAACTGCAGGAATGTCTTAAAGATATTAAGGCCTGGATGACCTCTAATTTCCTGCTTCTAAATTCAGATCAAACTGAAATTCTTGTACTCGGCCCCACAAATCTTAGAAACATGGTGTCTAACCAGATACTTACTCTGGATGGCATTACTTTGGCCTCCAGTAACACTGTGAGAAATCTTGGAGTCATTTTTGACCAGGATATGTCCTTCAATGCACATATTAAACAAATATGCAGGACCGCTTTTTTGCATTTGCGCAATATTTCTTAAATTAGAAACATCCTTTCTCAGAGTGATGCTGAAAAGCTAATTCATGCATTTATTACTTCTAGGGTGGACTATTGTAATTCATTATTATCAGGCTGTCCTAAAAGCTTCCTGAAAAGCCTTCAGCTGATCCAAAATGCTGCAGCTAGAGTACTGACAGGGACTAGAAAGAGAGAGCATATTTCTCCCATATTGGCTTCTCTTCATTGGCTCCCTGTTAAATCTAGAATAGAATTTAAAATTCTTCTCCTCACATACAAGGTCTTGAATAATCAGGCCCCATCTTATCTCAAAGACCTCATAGTACCATATCACCCCAATAGAGCACTTCGCTCTCAGACTGCTGGCTTACTTGTGGTTCCTAGGATACTTAAGAGTAGAATGGGAGGCAGAGCCTTCAGCTTTCAGGCCCCTCTTCTGTGGAACCAGCTTCCAGCTTGGATTCAGGAGACAGACACCCTCTCTATTTTTAAGATTAGGCTTAAAACTTTCCTTTATGATAAAGCTTATAGTTGCTGGATCAGGTGACCCTGAACCATCCCTTAGTTATGCTGCTATAGGCCTAGTCTGCTGGGGGGTTCACATAATGCACTGTTTCTCATTCACCTTATTTACTTTGTTTATACTCCAATCTGCATTTAATCATTAATTGATATTAATCTCTGGCTCTCTTCCACAGCATGTCTTTCTCTCCCCTCAGCCCAACCGGTCGCGGCAGATGACTGCCCCTCCCTGAGCCTGGTTCTGCTGGAGGTTTCTTCCTGTTAAAAGGGAGTTTTTCCTTTCCACTGTCGCCAAGTGCTGCTCATAGGGGGTCGTTTTGACTGTTGGGTTTTCTCTGTATTATTGTAGGGTCTTTACCCACAATACAAGGCGCCTTGAGGCGACTGTTTGTTGTGATTTGGCGCTATATAAATAAAATTGAATTGAATTGAATTGAATTGAATTGAATTGAATTGAATTGAATTAAATTGAATTAAATTGAATTGAATATTGAGGGTGGCTAGTAATGGGCCACCGTGACTGAGATTGGCAGTGGCAGCTAATGGCCTTGGGCCACCATAGCTGTTTGAGAGTGCATCTTTGCTTTATGTGAATAAAGCTGTAGTTCATATGCTTGACCTTTGAGTGGGGGCCATTAAGTAAAGAGCCAGCTCAAAATCTCTGTCTTCTTTCTTCTATTGGTATGTGTTGCAATAATTTGTAAATGATATCAGTGTTTTGCATGGTCTGGTTTTCTGTTTAAACCACAGGGCTCACTGATTGGATTACAAAAGCTTAATTATACTCTAACTAAGGAACCCTCATGATTGACCCTATTAGTGGTGTGCGATATTGCAAGATTCGTTATGGATCCGATACCAAGTAAATACAGGGCCAGTATCGCCAATACTGATACTTTTTAATAATTATGAAGAATTTTCATGAAGTTTAAGTGTTTAGTGATTTTTTTTTTTCCCTTTGGACTATTAATTAGTTAAAACCCAGGATAGAATTGGGCCGAGTTTATAGGTAAATAGAAAATACTTTATCAAAATAAAAGTTTTTATTCTGAATCAGAATCAGAATCAGAATCAGAATCTTTATTGTCATTGTACACAGAAGTTGCACAACGAAATTTAAAATGCATTCCTTTTAGGTGCCTCAGACAATAAATAATAAAATAATAAAAATATGAGTGATAAAAATGATTACTAAAATACAGTGCACAATAGTAAATTAAGACGAATCTAGCCCCAATACACACACCAACGCACGCACACAGTCAGCACTACCACCCCACATCACTGTCCAAACCACACAGAGTTCAGTTCAATGATAGCCCTGGCATAAAAGCTGTTCCTCAGTCTGTTTGTTCTGGCCTTCATTGTCCTGAAACGTCTGCCTGATGGCAGTAGCTGAAACAAGGAGTGTCCAGGGTGTGAGGGGTCCTGGAGGATGTTCTGTGCCCTCCTCTGGCAGCGGGCATTGAACAGTTCCTGGAGGGAGGGCAGGGGACAGCCTATGATCTTTTGAGCCGTGTTGATGATTCGCTGGAGTGTTTTCCTGTCTGCTGCTGTGCAGCTGTTGAACCACACGCACAGACAGTAGGTCAGGATGCTCTCTACACAGCAACGGTAGAAGGACACCAGCAGATTCTGGGTCAGATAGTTGCTCCTAAGAACCCTCAGGAAATGCAGTCTCTGTTGGGCCTTCCTGACAATGCTGGTCGTATTGATACTCCAGGTCAAATCATCCTGCAGATGTACTCCCAGGAACCTAAAATCTGAAACCAGCTCCACTTCATCCCCCTCGATGAACAGAGGTTGAATGACATGTGTTGTCCTCCTAAAGTCTACTACCATCTCCTTTGTCTTAGTGGTGTTCAGGATCAAGTTATTCTCACTGCACCACCTTGACAGCCGCTGCACCTCGTCCCGGTATGCTGACTCATCCCCGCCTGATATGAGCCCCACCACAGTGGTGTCATCCGCAAACTTAATGATGCAGTTACTGGCATGTATGGAGGTGCAGTCATGTGTGTAGAGGGTGAAGAGTAGGGGACTCAGCACACAGCCCTGTGGAGAGCCGGTGCTGAGGCTGATGGCTGAAGAGAGGTGGGGACCTACTCTTACCCTCTGGGAACGGTCTGTCAGGAAGTCCTTGATCCAAAGACAGGTGGAGCGTGGTATCCCCAGATCTGACAGTTTAGTCACCAGTCTGCCAGGAAGGATGGTGTTAAACGCCGAGCTGAAGTCCACAAAGAGCAGCCGAGCGTAGTTCCCCCCCTGCTCCAGGTGAGAGAAGGCAGAGTGGAGGGCCGTGGCAATGGCGTCCTCTGTGGACCGGTTGGCTCTGTAGGCAAACTGGTGGGGGTCTAGTCTGGGAGAGAGACTGGAGATGACGTGAGCCCGGACAAGCTTTTCAAAGCACTTCATAACAATTGGTGTGAGTGCTACTGGCCTGTAGTCATTCAAACCTCTGATAGTGTTCTTCTTGGGGATGGGGATGATAATGGAGGACTTCAGGCAGGAAGGGACAGCAGCCTGGCTCAGGGACTGGTTAAAAATGCTGGTAAAAATACCAGCCAGCTGAGCCGCACAGACCTTCAGTATCCGTCCAGAGACACCATCGGGCCCTACAGCTTTCCTGGGGTTCACAGTTTCCAGCATACGCCTCACCTCTTGCTCTTGCAGCCTGAGGATGCTGCTGCTGCCTGCTGAGGGATGTTGGATGGCTGTCTCTGATTGCTGTACCTCAAAGCGTGCAAAGAAGCTGTTCAGCTCCTCTGCCAGATTGATGTTACGCTGATCAACTAACAGGCTGGGTTTGTAGTTCAAAATATGCCGAACCCCTTGCCACACCTGCCTGAAGTCGTGGCTCTGGAAACAGTCCTCAATCCTCCTCTTATACACAGCCTTGGCCTCCCTGATGCCCCTCTTCAGGTTGGCTCTGGCAGCGCTGTAAAGCGCCCCATCACCAGCTCTGAAGGCGATGTTCCTTTCTCTGAGTAAGCTCTGCACCTTTCCATTCATCCATGGCTTTCTATTTGGAAAAACCCGGATATTCTTGTCCACAGTTACAGTGTCGGTGCAGAACTTGATGTAGTCCAGAACAGCCGAGGTATACTGCTCCAGGTCCTGGTGCTTGAATACGTCCCAGTCAGTTGTTTCAAAGCAGTCCTGCAGCTGTTGAGAGGCACCTTCAGGCCAGGTCTGAACAGTCTTAGATGTAGAAAGAGCAGTTTTGCTGAGGGGGGTGTATGCTGGAATCATAAGCAGGGACAGATGGTCTGACTGGCCCAGATGTGGCAGTGGCACAGCCCTGAAACCCAGCTTGATGTTAGAGTAGACTTTATCCAGTGTGTTGTTCCCTCTTGTAGGGCATTTAACATGCTGATGGAACTTGGGTAGAACAGTCTTTAAATCGACATGGTTAAAGTCTCCTGCAATGATGTGTACAGCCTCAGGATATCTGCTCTGTTGACTGCAAACCGTGTCATGTAAGAGACTAACAGCCGAGTTAGCATTAGCATCAGGGGGAAGATAAACAACAGTGATCAAAACAGCTGTAAACTCACGGGGCAGATAGATGGGCCTGCATTTAACAGTCATGTACTCCAGGTCCGGAGAGCAGTGGCTGTTCACAGTCATACTGTCTGTACACCAGCTGTTGTTTACATACAAGCACACACCCCCTCCTCTGCTCTTACCGGAGGTCCGCATTCTGTCATGCCGGTGCGTTGTCCTGCCGGCTAGCTCGATGGCTGCATCAGGAATGGATGAATGAAGCCAGGTCTCAGTGAAGAGCAAAACGCAGCAGTCCTTCACGGTCCTGTTTGTAGCCACCAGCAGTCTCAACTCATCCATTTTATTCGGGAGTGATCTTACATTGGCGAGGAAAACACTGGGTAACGGAGGTCTATGAGGCCGTTTACGTAGCCTCTCCAAAACGCCAGCTCTGCCGCCTCTTTTCTGCCTCCTTTCTCTGCGCTGTCTCCGTCTGCGACCCCCCCTCACAGGGATGATGAACCACAAAGAGCCAGGTGGTCTGGCGATGTCCACCGGGATGTTGTGAGAGTGGAGGAAGTCAGCCATAACCGCCTGCTCACTTTGTGCTCCTATATGTAGGAGTTCGTGCCGTCTGTATGTTATAATGTCCGCCCGACATAATGGTGATGTGTTGAGCCACAGTTGAAGCACACATAACAACATACACAATTTCACAGAGCACCGAAAAGGAGAGCACTGAGCCGCTGCGACTATGCGCGCCGCCATCTTGAATCCTGTCGCCAATACAATACATTAGAACAGTAACAAAACAATTTTCCCCATACCTTGTGATGTCTGGATTTTTTTCTTAAATAAAGTGTACAAAATGATCATTCAAGAACAAATGAAAACTTTTTTTTTTTTTTAGGTAGTGTTCAAAAAATATAATACAAAAATTTAATAAAAATATTGTCACGTCCTGGGCCGTTTGCCCAGCGTTTTGTGTTTAGTTTATTTCCTGAGCTTCTCCTCCCAGTATGTTTGTCTTGTGTTTCCTAGTGTTGTGATATGTCTGCGTCTCTGTCCTGAGTCTGTGCCTGTTCCCCGTGTTTAGTCAGTATGTTCCTTGGTTTGTCACTTCCTGTTTATTTTGACAGTCTGGTTTTCCTGTGCTTTGTGTTCAGCTTTGCTTCCCCTGTGTAATTAGTTTCATTTGCCTCACCTGTTGTTCCCTGCTGTTTCCTCTTGCCCTGATTACCCAGTGTGTATTTAAGCCCTCAGTTTCCATGTGTTCCTTGTCGCGTCGTTGATGTTGTGTGCCCGTGTGTTCCTGTGCTCCCTGTGGTTCCCCTTCGTCTCCCTTCTGAACGGTTTTTGTATTGTTTTTCCCTACTTTAATAAATGCCTTTAAGTTATGCCCATCTCCGGATGGGCATAACTGTACAGCCAGGGGAGCGGGGCTCCACTTTCCCCAGAAGCAGATGACAGCACAGAGTCTGCAAGGTGGTGGGCTGGACTCATGTAGGGGACTTCTGTCATGTTCCCATCACCCTGGTGGGAGCTCCATGGACATCCCTGGTCGGTACCAGCTCAACTGTGACCTTGATGAGATACTCATTTGGAACCTATTACAGTAAAGCTGTGTACAGTGACTTGCGAGTTAGCCCCCATGTTGGGAAGAGGGCTAGTTCCTATACAGGTGGGGGGACCAGTAGTGAACTTGAAGTTGTGTTTGGCAGCAGTGCAGGACCTCTGCATATTAGGCCTGGACTTTTTGCATGCTGTATGGAGTGTTTTAGATCTCGGAAATAACACACTGGCCTTTCTGGGGCTTAGAATAGTGGACCCCAAACAGGCCACAGGTCTGCACCCACCAAAGTCAGAAGCAGCAGTGGTGCATCATGAGCCACACCCCCCACACCATGCCCTCATCCCCGCACCCCAGTCCCCCACCCCTCCATTCCACTACTGTTGTGAGTACCCCTGCCTCAGACTGGCGAACTGTAGCAGGAGGTGGGGATAAGCTGGCAGTGCTGAGGGAAATATGGACACACAGCTGCCACAACTTAGATCCTGTGCAAAAGGAGTAGCTGTGGCAGGTGCTGCTAGAGTTCAAAGACATTTCTGCACTGTCAAAAGCTGAGGTAGGCTTGACTCACCTACTGCACCATGACACGGGGGATGCACGGCTCATTAAGTCACACCCCCCCCCCCCCCCCGCCTCCTCTGGCACATCAGGCTGCTGCTGAAAGTGCAATCAGCGAGATGCTGAGGACCAGCATCACTGACCCCTCTGACAGCCCCTGGGCCTTGGGAGTTGTGAATGTAAAAAAGAAGAAGAGCCCTAAAATGAGATTCTGTGTCAATTTCAGGCCACTGAACACTGTGACCAAGAAGGACTCGTACCCTCTGCTCCACATTGATGAGTCCCTGGATCTGGTTTCTGGCTCCTCTTGTTTCTCCTCTCTGAACCTGCATAGTGGATATTGGTAAGTGCCCCTCAGCCCCTCAGGCAGATCAAAGACTGCATTCAGCACAGGCAGGGGGTGTGGCAGTACCGTGTCATATACACAGTGTATATGGTGTCCTTGCTTCGGCCTGTTTGGAACCCAGCCAGATTTGAACAGTTAATGGAAAAGGTGCTTGCTGAGATCCCCTGCCAGGAATGTCTGATTTATCTGGATGATATCCTGGTCCAAGGGAGTTCCTTCACGGTGGCTTTGGCATTGTAACACACTGCATGAAAAGTGGGTTTTTCAACAGTTTCTGGCATGTAATATTGCCGCGCCTTGAGCTTTAGGGCTCTCAGCAGGAGGCTTTGGTCAGAACAATAAACTGTAGGGAAACTGCCGTGGACTCTCTGTGTCAGTGCTCCCTCAGCTCCCCCCCCCTCTCCTCAGGTCTAGCACAGGCTCTCATATGTAAAGGAGGTTTCTGTGAGTCATACAAGTGCAAATCAAGTACTCACCAGCGGTCACCAGTACTCACCAGTGGTCTACCCCTCCCAACAGTTGTAAGCAGCATATTTTTATTTTGAGATATATATAATCAAATTTACATTATCATCTTTTAAGCCTTTTTCCATTTCAATGTGACTACACATAAATTATTATACAGTGAAACATTCAAAGAACACTAAACTCACAAGAAATCATTCTAATTTATAAATTAGTATTATCTAGTTGGAAATATACTTTTGGACGTTTTCAGCTTTTGTCCCTTTTTCTAATAAAGCTGTGAGCTTCTGTCTGTGAGCTTCTGTCTGTGAGCTTCTGTCTGTGAGCCTTTGTCATGGAGTTTTTTGTGAACCCTGAACTTTAGTGGACTGAGGGACATAAACAAAGGCTATAACTTGATTTTGGTGACACTACAAGCATTATTTTCATTGAAAAGCAAACTCAGTTTTTAGTCTAATTCACTGTAACTAAAAGTCTGTCACACCATCATCCTCTCCTGTGCAGTGGCTTCCCAGCTAGCATTGAACATTCAGACAACATCCCATGAACGCTGCCATAAACGTTCAGTGAATGTTCACATGCATTAATGACATTAAAGACTACCAAGGCAGATGGAATAAGAAAACATATAAACATATAAAACATATAAACTTTTATTTTGCTATACATGGATGTACATAAGAGATATCAGCAAAACCTTCACGAGAAAAATGTAAAATGTAAAAAAAAAAAGTAAAAATTTTAATGCAAGAAATCTCAAGGCTCGCGGCAATATTACATACAAGAAACTGTCGAAAACCCCACTTTTCAGGCAGTGTTTATTGCTTGGTGCGAGCCGGGGGGGCACAAATACTACAAATACTACAAATACCTGGGAGTGCACATTGACATTAACTTATTAAACTGGTCTGGGTTAAGAAGGGCCAAAATCCTCCCTATTTTTGAGATGCCTGTGGTCCTCCAACATCTGCCAGTTTATACTCAGAATCTTTTATGAGTCTGTGGTGGCAAGTGCCATGCTCTAAGCTGTTACTTGCTGAGGCAGCAAGATCCATCCATCCATCCATTCGCTTCCGCTTATCCTGGTCAGGGTCGCGGGGGGGCTGGAGCCTATCCCAGCTGTCATAGGGCGAGAGACAGGGTACACCCTGAACAGGTCGCCAGCCTGTCACAGGGCCAACACAGAGAGACAAACAACCTTTCACACTCACATTCACACCTATGGGCAATTTAGAATAGCCAATTAACCTAACCCCAGTAAGTGCATGTCTTTGGAATGTGGGAGGAAACCGGAGTACCCGGAGGAAACCCACGCAAGCACGGGGAGAACATGCAAACTCCACACAGAGAGAGGGAGAGGCCTGGGCCAAGGTGGAATCGAACCCAGGCCTTCCAGATGGTATTCTAACTGTGAGGCAACAGCGCTAACCACTGCGCCACCGTGAGGCAGCAAGATGAGGGCATTAAATGCCAACAGATTCAATAAATTGATCAACAAAGCCAGTGATGTTGTGGGAGTGGAGCTGGACTCACTTATGGCAGTGTCTGAGAGGAGAACGCTGTCTAAGCTGCAGGCCATTATGATCAATGGCTCCCACCCACTCTACAACAAAGTGATGAGACACAGGAGCACTGAATGTGCTTCATCAAACTCTATCACTCCTCCTTTAAAGGGCACATATAAATCCTTCCTTTTAATATGTAAATCATTCATTTGTGGTCTTTATAAAGTAGAACTGCAATTCTTTGGTCTGAATTCCTCGTTATTGTAGCTCCACAGACCCCTCGTTTACCCCTTTTCTGAGGCACGTCTTAGAGCAGCTCGTTTTGGTGCGGTCTCTTTAAATGTGAATGAGACATTTCACGACTCGCCCCCCTCCAGGTTCCAGAGCGTTCCACTCCACCTCATTCGGCCATTTTTGTAGTTTGATAGCAGCAATATGATTATCTACTGGCAGAGGAAACAAGCACTTCGAAAAGGCTCTGATGCCGGGGGCGTGTCAGGAATTGTGTGGGTTAATACACCCAAGAACTGAACATTTTAACTTGTCTACTTGCAACTTCAGCATAACTGAACTTGGACAATAAAATCACTGTGAGACAGAATGCATTTAAATTTCCTGCACTCCTACACACTCAAAGTACACAACAAAATGTATTTATTGGCTAAAAAAGTGGATTTTGCATATGTCTCCTTTAATAGGTGATAGATGCCACCTCAGTTTGAGACCACTAGTACTAATAAGACTGCAGCATTGGTGATTTATTTATTTATTTTTTTATATAAAGCCTGTCATGTCTGGCAATGTTTGCAACATATTTATTCTTCCAAGATAAGCTCTATAGAGTCTCTATAAGCTTTTCTTGTTAATGTTTTGTGTTTTTGTTGTTTGTTTGTTTGTTTTATTTTATCTTATTTATTTATTTATTTGACAGGCTGAGGGGAAAGAAAAAAAAAAAGGAGAGAGAAAGGGGAGAAAACAGAAAAAAGAGGACAGAGCACAGAGCACCACTATACTAACCAAAACAATTCAAATGCTGCAACTGCAAAAAAAACAGAAAAAAGACAACATACCAAAACAGAACAAGCAATACCTGGAAAAATAACTATGTGGAAAAGGCACAACAAAATGAAGCATGGTTGTATAAGAACAACAATTTTGTTATGCTGTGATTGCGTTATTGTCTGTGTCATGGAATGCACTTACCAACGAGGGCAGAAAGCCGCCGCTCCGCCCACAAGGAACCAGAGGCAGGCAGAGAAGGACCCAGGAAATCCGAGCCATCCGCAGCCCATCAAGAGCCATGAAAACCCGCGGCCGCACATTCCAGCGACAACCGCATACCCACCCCAGCAGAGGGGAGAGGGAGGTCCCAGATGGAGCCCCCCCAGTTGAGGGGCAAGGGCCCCAGGGAATTTGAGGCATCAGGAAACCGGCCCCCCCAGAGGCCAGCCCCCCGCGCCCAAGAACCGCCCGGCATACCGCAGAGCCCCCCCCCCCCACGCCGGAGAAGCCCAAGCCGCCCCGGCCCACAGCCCCCAGGAGAGCAGGTCGACACCCATGCCAGAACATCCAGCCCGGCCCAGGAACCCCAAGGCATCCACACCCCGGGGAAGCGGGGGACACAGGAGCAACCACCGAGAAGCAGCCGGGAGGCAAGGCACAAGAAGGCCCAGATTCAGGTCCAGCCATTCACACACGTATGCGCACACACTCACCCACATATGCTCATGCGCACACACACTCACCCACACATGCTCATGCACACACACACACACCCACACACCCACACACGCACACACACACCACACACAACCCTACCCACACGCATTTACCCACCCAAATACACCCACGAGGACTGTGACAAATGCACATTCATCCACATCTATCCACCCTCTGAGGCCAGGGCAAGTAGACACCCCACCCGGGCCAACAGCGACCCCACGATGCTGCCAGCCCGGCACCCGAAGCACCACCCAACTCCCACCCCGGGCGAGGTGCAGGAAATCCGGGTGTGGGATGGCCCGCCCCACCCCACCCAAATTATAAATGTTGAAGTGTATGGCTTCATGTTTGTGAATGCATGAAGTGTCTAAGATGCAGTTAAAATTGAGGGGACAGCTGTGCCTCAAGCATCCATCGGTGCTCGACCACACCACCCCCTCAAAGCCCTTAATGTCTAAAGTGCCATTAAAATTGGGGGGCCTGATGGTAGACTGGACCAGAGTGGGGCCATCATAGTGGCCCCCTCTCATCGTTCCCATGCCTGCCCCCCCAAGGTCCTATGTGTATCAGAGTGTATTGTCACTTGTAATGTCTGTAATGCAATTAAAATGGAGAGGCAAGTGTGTGTGGCCTCTCCACACGACATGAAGTTTGTATATGTGTATATGGGGGGGGGGGGGTTATGACCAGGAAACCTGGAGTAAGAGAGGCACCCCGATTCCCCACACCCCAGCACAGGGCAGGCACAGGTGGGCCTGGGGCCCCGGTGACAGCACCATGGAGCACCGCAGTGCCCGAGATCGGCACCACAGCCCCCGACACAGAAGGCAGCATGCTCCACTCCAGATACTCATTCCCTCAACGAGGGACACAAACAAGAGACAAGACAAACTGGCTTGAATTGGGAAAACGGTGCCCCGTACACCCCAGCCACTCCACGACGGCCACCCCCACCACCCCCACCACCCCACGATGCAGGCACCCCAGAGCCCCAGAAGCGCGGACCGAACATCCCGAAGCAGGCCGGGCCAACCCGCCCCACCCGGTGGCACGCCGGGACAGCAGAGACCCCCCCCAGCGCCAGGGGGGACCCACCGGCAGCCGGCGCGCTCCCAGAGCCCCAGGCCCCAGACCCCACGCCCCGAGCCCACACAGAAGACCGGCCCATCCGGCCAAGGCCAGCAGCCATCACCCCAAGCACCCCGGCCACACCCCAAGACCGTAAGGCAGCACCCACCCAAGCCCCCCACCACCATCAACCAGGACAAGCACACGGACGCCACAAGAAGGCAGCCGCAAGATTCCAGTCCCAGGGGCTATCGGACACACACGGGCCCCGGGAGTCCGCCCCAGACCGCCCACAAAGCACACCAGGAGCAGAGCCCTCAGCCAACCACCCCCGCTAAGTAATGGAGTTGATCAGTGGGAACGAGAGAGATTCAAATTCATCCAATTGGTTTTTAGCAGAAGCAGACATTCTCTCTAAGCTAACATGATCTAATAGTAGATTTCTGTATTGAGTAATACACAGTTTATTTTTTGATTTCCAGTTCATGAGGATAGTTTTCTTAGCAATGCACAAGGCAGTAAGAACTATGTGTGATATATATGACTCCATCGATAATTCATTATGGTCACCTAAAATACACAGTCTGGGGGAAGTTGGAACACGACAGCTAAACCATGTAGATAAGTCTTCGCATATCCTCTGCCAGAACTTCTGAACAGGAATACAAGACCACAGAGCATGAATATAGTTCTCGTCTGAATTGCTTGTGCAGTGGGTGCATATGTTTGAGTGTGTAAGGCCCATTTGGAACATCCTTTGTCCAGTATAGTGCGTTCTATTGAGAATTTTATATTGTATAAGTTGTAATTGGGAATTTTTAGTCATTTTGAAGATATTTAAGCATATTTCTGTCCAGAAGTTTTGGTCCAGGCTGATAGAAAGATCACGTTCCCATTTTGTAATCGGGAGGGAGACTGAATCATCAGGTTTTAATAATAATTTATATAATTTTGATAACAATTTGGGGGTACAGAGGTTTAGAAGTTCAGATACTCATGTAGGTATTTCTAAATTCAGTTGATTGAGATTAAATTTTCCGTGCAGGATAGATTTCAGTTGTTGATATTCGAGAAATCTACTGTTGCCCATTCCATATTTTAATATAAGTTCATGGAATGTCATAAGGTTTCCATCTTGGATAATATGTTCTAACTTATTTACAGAGGTGGGAAGTAACGAAGTACAAATATTTCGTTACTGTACTTAAGTAGATTTTTCAGGTATCTGTACTTTACTTAAGTATTTATTTTTCTGACTACTTTTTACTTTTACTCCCTACATTTTTACGCAAGTATCTGTACTTTCTACTTCTTACATTTTCAAACAGACTCGTTACTTTTTAACGTCAGAGAGAAATTTGCATTTCCGGTCAGTGCGCCTTCAAACATAAAACAATCTGAGCCTAAATGGAGAAATAATAACATATAAGAGACAATCGTACTGCGTATCCTCCATCACCGGGGCTTATCTCGTACAAAGGGATTAAATACGCAAACCCATATAATTAATGTATCATTTATAGCGCTATAATCGGGCCGGACCGAGTCCGTAAGTTGCGCTGTGGCACATAAACAGCTTAGCTAGCGCTACTGAAGAGGAGCGAGCATAAAGGGAGTAACGTGTGGCAGGTAAATGCAACGTTTCTAAATGCTCAACAAATATCAGCAAACACACAAAGTGTGTGCAGTTTGTCACACAGTGTGTCTGCTAGCTAAAAGAAGAGCTGCTCTATTTCAGGGAGAGCAAAGAGAGAGAAGTTCACTCAGAGATGGAGAAAGAGGACAGGAGAGGAAGAAGAGAGGTTAGATTTAAAGGTAAGGACTGGAAAATAAACTGAAGTATGCTGACTTTGTGTTATTCAAAGATTCTATGAAAATGCTGCAGTTTAGTGTTTAATAAATAGGTTAGTTTGTTGTACTGTATTTACAGTAAAGCTCTGTGTTGGACTGGAGCACAGTGTTTGTGTTTATGGTCAGAGTTACAGGTTACATCAGTGCAGCAGAGATGAGTTTGAATCAAAGCTGCTGATGCTGAGATTCATTCACTGAATCCAACATTTCTACAGCCTGTATGCTGTCAGTGTAGGGGATGGAGATCAGCTCAGATAGCTGTGAAATACTGGGTTACATCTTTGTGACTTCAGTTCATCCACACAGAGCAGTAAACCTCAGAGCAGCAGCAGGTCAGCTGATCACAGCCTGCACACCAACATCATTTACTGCAGCTACAATAGAAAGCTGTGATTCTTCTCCCCACGCAGAGCCACTACAGCTGATCTTAGGGTTCCTCCACCTTCTGAATCCCACTGTAACCCCTGAGTATCCTCATGTTTGTGTTTAGGTGGAGGCACAGTCACCCTCTACTATGGAGGACACAGAGAACAGAGCTGTGTTTAAATTCCCTTTCACAGTTTGTGTCCTTCATAACAGATTCAAGCTGAGTGCATTCATTAGAATTAAAATTTAGATTGGAATAACATTTGTATTCTCATGTACTATTTTATATTATTACAATAATATATAATGAGGTTCGGTTTGTTTTACACAAAAATAGCAGGTGGAAACATCCTCCAAAAAACTACTTTTACTTTCTTACTTTGAGTACATTTCAGAGCCTGTACTTTTTTACTTTTACTTAAGTAGAGAAGTTGAACCAGTACTTCGACTTTTACTAAAGTATTTTTTAAATAAGTACTTGTACTTCTACTTAAGTACAGAATGTCAGTACTTTTGCCACCTCTGCTTATTTATCCCCTTATCACGCCATAACGGAAAATTCAGCATTTTCTTTTTCTGACAAATATCTGGGTTGTTCCAAATGGGCGTTTATTTACAGGGGATAAGTGAAGACTTAGTTATTTTTAAAAATTCCCACCAGGCTGACAGAGAGGTGTTAATACTAAGACTTTTAAAGCAGTTATGATGCGTAATACTGGGGCTAATGAAAGGTAGATCTGAGATTTTTACTTTTCCGCAGAGTGCCTGCTCTAAATCCAACCATGGGTTGTCTAATAATTTTGATTTGATCCACTTTGAAATGTACTGCAATCTACTGCCTAAGAAATAGAAATAAAACTTTGGTAGCTCTAGACCACCATAGTGTTTTGGCTTTTGTAAAGTTTTCAAACTAATTCGCGATGGTTTGTTTTTCCATAGGAATTTTGAGATGTTGAGTCTAGTGACTTAAACCAAGCAACAGAAGGTTTATTAGGGATCAGTGAGAATAGATAATTAATTTTTGGTAAAACCATCATTTTAATGGTGGCAACTCTCCCCATAAGTGATACAGGTAAACTATTCCAACGTGATAAGTCATCCTCTATTGTTTTTAACAGGGGGATATGATTTAATCGTACCAAGTCTGAGAGCCTGGCGGAAAAATTGATGCCTAAATATCTAATATTACCTGATTTTAGTGGAGTCCTGGAGGTATTCTGAAAGTTACAATTCAAAGGCAAAACTGTTGATTTAGCCCAATTGATAGAGTAATGTGATATAGATGAAAACTTATCTATTAGTGAGATTGTCTTCAGAAGAGAGGATTGTGAACTCCCAAGGAAAAGTAATACATCATCAGCATAAAGGCATATTTTATGATCTGTATTTTCAGTTTGAATCCCTTTAATATTTGCATGTTGACGTATTGCTGCTGCAAGCGGCTCAATAAAAATTATAAAAAGTGAGGGAGAGAGTGGGCAGCCCTGCCTGGTACCCCTCTGCAGATTAAAGCTTTGGGAAATAATATCATTTGTCCTAACACATGCATTTGGAGAACTGTATAGTGTTCTGATCCAGTTTATAAAGGATGAACCAAATCCAAATTTGTGTAGGACCGCTAATAAAAATTTCCAGTTTACCCTGTCAAATGCTTTCTCTGCATCTAAAGATATAATTGTGGTTTCTAATTTGTTAATAGAACAATAGTCTATTACGTTTATTAGTCTGCGTGTATTATTGGCTGAATGAATGCATTGGTGATTTATTACCGACAGGTGGGTGACAGGTGGGGGTCAAAGGTCAATGCGCGTACATGAGCGTCCTCGTGAGCGTGCGTGTGTGATCGTGCGTGATCGAATGATTTATGGTTATCAGCTGCATGTGTGTGAGTGGAGGAGTGTCAGGAAAAGGGCAATCCCATTCATACTGTTTGTGAAGATGCTTAAATAAACTCTTTCTTTAACAGGTGATAGCTGAGCATCAAATTATACCATCTGTTTTTTAACTAAAAGACAATGCACACTTCAGCTGACTGGCATAAAAACAGACCATCACCTGTTGAAATCCTGCCGAATTCCTGTTTCCCACACTCTCTCTCCCACTCTCTCTCTCATTACAAGAAGACTTCATCAAAAGGGCAAACCCATTCATACTGTTTGGGATGATGCTTAAATAAACTCGTTGTTAAACAGGTGATATCTGAGCATCAAAGGGGGTCATTCTCCACACGCAATTATACCATCTGTTTTTTTTTTACTAAAAGTGGTGCAGAATTCAGCTGACTGACATAAATCAGACCCACTACCTGATGAAATCGTTCCGGATCCATGCTTTATTTTCACACGCAAATAATTACACCAACGTTTTTTACTAAAAGTCGATGCAGTGCAAAAATAAATTTAAAAAAATACAGGTATAACTACAATTCCCATCAGCCATAGGACAACGTGGCACTTTTTACAACGTCACAACCAGCGACAGCGACCGGTCTTGTTGTTTACAGATACAGCTGGCAGGGTTGCTGCTTTCACGTTTCAACGAGCTCGTCAGTTTCTTAAAAAGAAAAGTTATGTGGTTATTTTTCATTTTCAATCAGGATATAATGATAATACACATGGCAGGACGCAGTACTTTTCCAGAGCGAACAGGTGGTGGTTAAAAAAAGGACTGAGGGGAGGGTTTCAAAAAACAAACAGGACACACACACACACAGTCATAAAAAAGGGTTGTGGTTTTATAAAGCAGGCATGGCGAAGACCGTAACATTCACTAACACTCATTGTGAAGACGTTCGCTGCACCCTTTTCCTCGTTTTTCCACAGACTCCGGCACAAACGCTACTCTCTCTGTCTTTTTAAATGGATTCAGGTAAGCATATTCTTTTGCACAAAATTATGTGAACCAAACTGTATTCTGTATACCATCTCATTTCTTTTAAAAAGAAATCTTCACCCGAGTGTCCAGAACATACGGCCGTAGATCTGATGATACAAAATCGATCATCGACCTGCGACCTAGGGTGTCCTGGTGCCATGTGCACTTATGGACATCCTTATGTTCGAACATGGTGTTCGTTATGGACAAACTGTGGTTTGCACAGAAGTCCAATAACAAAACACCATTCGGGTTCAGATCGGGAAGGCCGTTCCTCCCAATCATGCCCCTCCAGGTCTCACTGTCATTGCCCACGTGAGCGTTGAAGTCTCCCAGCAAGACTATGGAGTCCCCAGATGGAGCACCCTCCAGCACCCCACCCAGCGACTCCAAAAAGGGTGGGTACTCTGAACTGTCATTCGGCGCATAAGCGCAAACAACAGTCAGGACCCGTTCCCTAGCTCGAAGGCGCAGGGAAACTACCCTCTTGTCCACCGGTGAAAACTCCGACGTACAGGCAGCAAGCCGGGGGGATACAAGAATACCCACCCCAGCTCGCTGCCTCTCACCGAGGGCAACTCCAGACTGGAACAGAGCCCAGCCCTTCTCCAGGAGACTGGTTCCAGAGCCCAGGCCATGCGTAAGCCCAACTATATCTAGCTGGTATCTCTCAACCTCACGCACTAGCTCAGGCTCCTTCCCCACCAGAGAGGTGACATTCCATGTCCCAATAGCCAGTTTCGATAGCCGGGAATCGGTCCGCCAGGGCCTCCGCCCTCGGCCACCGCCCGACACACACTGCACCCGACCCCTACTACACCTCCTTCAGGTGGTGGGCCTACAGGAGGGCGGGCCCATGTAACCTCTTCGGGCTGCGCCCGGCCGAGCACCACGGGCTAATGCCTGGCCACCAGACGCTCTCCCTCGAGCTCCCTCCCCAGGCCTGGCTCCAGGGTGGGGCCCCGGTAACCCTATCCCGGGCAGGGTAAACTGTTCCCTCGTTGTTGCAAACATAGGGGTCTTCTGAACCGCTCTTTGTCTGGACCCTCACCCAGGACCAGTTTGCCATGGGAGACCCTACCAGGGGGACAAGCCCCCGGACAACATATTGTAGCTCCTGGGATCACTGGGGCACACAAACCCCTCCACCACGATAAGGTGGCGATACAACAAAACACTGACACTGAAAAACTGAATGAAATAGTTGGATTTTTTTCATCTGTAAATTTAAAAAAAAAAAAAAATAAAGCTTTATCAAAAATATCTGTGTGCATTTTCCCCCGGATACAAGAAGACTGACATATATTTGAAATGCAATAAGACTCCTTATCATCTGGAAATATGATCAATACGTGTGTTTTGATCAATACGGAACTATGATCAATACGGGCACCTTTAAAAATTATGTTTGCTGAGTAGAAAGTAGCATTAACATAAAAGAAAATATACATACAGACACACACATATACACTCATGAATACCTATACACGTATTCACAACTGAATAATATAAACAATATACACCAACTGTTTTAACAGAGTGCTGTTTCAATGAGTAAAATCTGTAAATTCTTTGCAATTTTACATTGAGAGCGATATTCTTAATCTATTTGATCCTCATAAAGTGTGATGGACAGCACTATTTCTACCAGACTCAGGTCCTGCCCACTGTTTTTGTCTTTTTAAATGACTCAAGCCTTGAGAATATATATATTTTTTAAGTGTGTCCAATTTACAGAACAAATGTGTAAATATTTCAGATTGAACTACATCTGTCAAATATTGGCATTCAGAACAATGTGAAAGGTGTGGCCATCAACAAAATATAGACAACACCAAACACACAGTTTGGTGTGTTGGAGCATAAAACTTGAGGCAGCAGAAGCAGAATACTCATGACTCCAGAATGATATGGTATGACTGTTATGACTGTTAATGTTGAAAAAAGTATAAAAGTGTGGTTGCTGGATAGCACCATTTGACTTCCACATTTAATTTAGAAAGACAATAATCGCTGTGTCTCAGCACAAACAATGATAAAATGAGGCTGAGATTTTGTCTGTTGAAAGCAGAGGAAAAATTTCTCAGTTAAGATGTTTTAGTTTAGATTATTAGCATGTGCATGACACTGAGACACTGTTTCAGCCTATGTTGTTCCATATGTGATATTCTGTTCTGACTTTGAATCACCGTTTGGGATAAACTGTGTGGAACTTCTAAAGTGGTCAGAAAAGGATGAGAGTCTGCAGCTGTAATCTTTTCACCAAACTGACAGGTTTTATCACACTCAGTGAAATAGCTCTGCTACTAAATCAGAAACTCGTATTATAAGTTTCCAAATCTGCTTAAAAACTGACAGACTCATACATTTCACTACAATACATGGTACATACGCAGACTCAGATGGCTATGAAAACCAAGAAATTCTGTTTTTGTCTTCAGCAAGAAGACAAAGTATTTGTTATAGCCTGTGTTAAGGAAAGCTGATGTAGGGTAGTGGTGGGCGGATTGATCCAAATATCGATAATATCGATACCAACGTTGGTATTGATATTGAACAATACCAGCGTAATGAGAACTTCAGCTTCATTTTCTCTCCTCTATGCAGTGCTGCGGTTTCATCGAAGATACGAGTTGACTGTTTAAATGCTGCTCCTGTCACAGCACAGAGAATGCACACTTTGCTCCTCGCCTCCCCGCTGTGTTTTGAAATTATGACACGTTGTGACACGTAACATATTTTACTTAGGGAAAAAAGGGATTTTGTCAGCAGTATCAAACTCCCGGCCCGGGGGCTACTTCCGGCCCCGGCCTCTACTTCCGGCTCACAATTTGATGTAGAAAATATAAGACAATTTGGCCCTTTAAGTTACTTTTCTGACATTTCACTTTCCCCTCCAAGTTATCAAAATGTCAAAAGAGCAATTTAAAAGGCCAAACTGATTTTTTACATCAATTCGCGGTCCGGAAGTAAGGGGCAGGGCCGGAATCATAAATGTTTTATAATGTTGTGGAGTGATAGTTTTGTGCAGCTTGTTTATTTAAGAAAACATCCAGAAAATTAGTGAATGAAGGGATATTTGTCATGGCCGGGGAGGAAACGGACGAGGAAGGACAAACATGCAGGACTCCGGAGATGGGCATAACTTAAAGGCATTTATTAAAGTAGGGAAAAACAATACAAAAACCGTTCAGAAGGGAGACGAAGGGGAACCACAGGGAGCACAGGAACACACGGGCACACAACATCAACGACGCGACAAGGAACACATGGAAACTGAGGGCTTAAATACACACTGGGTAATCAGGGCAAGAGGAAACAGCAGGGAACAACAGGTGAGGCAAATGAAACTAATTACACAGGGGAAGCAAAGCTGAACACAAAGCACAGGAAAACCAGACTGTCAAAATAAACAGGAAGTGACAAACCAAGGAACATACTGACTAAACACGGGGAACAGGCACAGACTCAGGACAGAGACGCAGACATATCACAACACTAGGAAACACAAGACAAACATACTGGGAGGAGAAGCTCAGGAAATAAACTAAACACAAAACGCTGGGCAAACGGCCCAGGACGTGACAGTACCCCCCCCTTAAAGGCCGGCTCCCGACGGCCAAAACCAGAAAACAAAACCAGACAAGGGCGGGAGGCGGGGGACCAGGAGGGAGGGCCCGAAACAAAAACAAAGACAGGGAGCAAAACAGAAATCACAGGGCGTGAACAAAACAAATCAAACCCGTACAGGAAGAAAACAAAAACACAGGACCAGAACAAAAGGCGACGGCACAAGGCCGGAGACAGTCCAACAGGGGGCATCAAAATGAGGCAGAGCAGAGGCAACACAGTCCAAACAAGAACAAAACACGGGGACGAGAAGCAAAAAAAACAACCGGATGAAACAAAAAGCGACGGCACAAGGCCGGAGAGCTCCAATGTCCAAAACAGGGGGTCGAAACAAGGAACAGTCCAGGAGCTATGACAAAACAAAAAACAGCAGGGGAAAAAACAGTCCACAGTTCAGGGGAGTCAGTGGGAAATCCAAAAACAAAAAACACACAGTTCAGGAGGCCGCAGAGGCCAAGGGGCCACAAAGCAAAATCCCAACGAGGGAGGCCGACCGCGCTCCCAGCGGCGGCGGCGACGAGGACGAGAAGGAATCACTGGAGGCCGACCGCGCTCCCAGCGGCGGCGGCGACGACGAGGGGGAGTCACTGGAGGCCGACCGCGCTCCCAGCGGCGGCGGCGACGACGAGGAGGAGTCACTGGAGGCCGACCGCGCTCCCAGCGGCGGCGGCGACGACGAGGAGGAGTCACTGGAGGCCGACCACGCTCCCAGCGGCGGCGGCGACGGGGAGCAGGCACCGGAGGCTGACCGTGCTTCCAGCGGCGGCGGCGGAGACGCGGAGAAGACACTGGAGGCCGACCGCGCGGCATGCGGCGGCGACGAGGAGGGGTCACTGGAGGCCGACCGCGCTCCCAGCGGTGGCGGCGATGAGGAGGGGTCACTGGAGGCCGACCGCGGGGCGTGCGGCGGCGGCGACGGGGAGCAGACACTGGAGGCCGACCGCGGGGCATGCGGCGGCGGAGAAGGGCGACCCCGGGCTCTGGTGGGGAACCCTCGGGTGACGTGGAGCGCTCGGACTGAGCAGAGACCCCCACCGGCTCGGACTGAGCGGGACCCCCTGGCTCTGAGCGCTCGGACTGAGCGGAGACCCCCATCGGCTCGGACTGAGCGGGACCCTCGTGCGCGGAGCGCTCGGACTGAGCGGAGACCCCCATCGGCTCGGACTGAGCGGGACCCTCTGGCGCGGAGTGCTCGGACTGAGCGGGACCCCCTGGCTCGGACTGAGCGGAGACCCCCATGGGCTCGGACTGAGCGGGACCCTCTGGCGCGGAGCGCTCGGACTGAGCGGAGACCCCCATCGGCTCGGACTGAGCGGGACCCTCTGGCGCGGAGCGCTCGGACTGAGCGGAGACCCCCATCGGCTCGGACTGAGCGGGACCCTCTGGCGCTGAGCGCTCGGACTGAGCGGGACCCTCTGGCGCGGAGCGCTCGGACTGAGCGGGACCCCCTGGCTCGGACTGAGCGGAGACCCCCATCGGCTCGGACTGAGCGGAGACCCCCGTCGGCTCGGACTGAGCGGGACCCTCTGGCGCGGAGCGCTCGGACTGAGCGGAGACCCCCATCGGCTCGGACTGAGCGGGGCCCTCTGGCGCGGAGCGCTCGGACTGAGCGGAGACCCCCATCGGCTCGGAATGAGCGGAGACCCCCATCGGCTTGGAGTGAGCTGAGCCCATGGGCTGAACGGGGCCTACATAGTGAGGCACCGGATGCGTAGGCTGGGACCGCGGAACAGGGCACACTGCTGCTTTATTGAGCAGCAGGGGCTGCTCGAGGAATAGCCGAGGTGCAGGGGACTGCGTGGAAGCAGGCCGGGAGACGACTGGCTGCGTGGAAGCAGGCCGGGAGACGACTGGCTGCGTGGAAGCAGGCCGGGAGACGACTGGCTGCGTGGAAGCAGGCCGGGAGACGACTGGCTGCGTGGAAGCAGGCCGGGAGACGACTGGCTGCGTGGAAGCAGGCCGGGAGCCAGAGAGAGCGGGCTGTGAGCTAGGGAGATCTGGCTGCGTGGAAACAGACTGCGAGCGAGAGAGAGCAGACTGCGTGGAAGCAGACCGAGAGCTAGGGAGATCTGGCTGCGTGGAAACAGACCGAGAGCTAGGGAGATCTGGCTGCGTGGAAACAGACCGAGAGCTAGGGAGATCTGGCTGCGTGGAAACAGACCGAGAGCTAGGGAGATCCGGCTGCGTGGAAACAGACCGAGATCTAGGGAGATCCGGCTGCGTGGAAACAGACCGAGAGCTAGGGAGATCCGGCTGCGTGGAAACAGACCGAGAGCTAGGGAGATCTGGCTGCGTGGAAACAGACCGAGAGCTAGGGAGATCTGGCTGCGTGGAAACAGACCGAGAGCTAGGGAGATCTGGCTGCGTGGAAACAGACCGAGAGCTAGGGAGATCTGGCTGCGTGGAAACAGACCGAGAGCTAGCTGACACTGGGGCCTGAGAGGGAGCTGACACTACTGGAGCTACAGAAGGAGCAGGAGCTGAGGGAACTGGGACCAAAACCGAAGGAACTAAGACAGGGGCTGAGGGAACTGACTGAGAGGGCACTGAAACAGCTGACACTGGGGACCGAGGAAGAGTTACTGGAGCTGACTGAAGGCGAGGGAGAGCGACTGGAGCTAGAGCTGACTGAGACCCTGCTGCTGCAGCTAACACAGAAAACCGATGCGAAGGCTTGGACCTGGTTGCCCCCACCCGCGGAACAGGAACGGGTGCAGAGGTCAGCCCGTCCGTGGCTGCCCCCACCCGCGGAACAGGTACGGGTGCAGAGGTCAGCCCGTCCGTGGCTGCCCCCACCCGCGGAACAGGTACGGGTGCAGAGGTCAGCCCGTCCGTGGCTGCCCCCACCCGCGGAACAGGTACGGGTGCAGGGGGAGCTGGAGCCAAGGGAGCGGGAGCAGGGTGAGCAGAGGGAGCTGGAGCTAACTGAGGGGTCTGAGACTGCGACTGAGGAGGAGCTGGAGCTACAGCTGACTGGGAACACTGCGACTGAGGAGGAGCTGGAGCTACAGCTGACTGGGAACACTGCGACTGAGGAGGAGCTGGAGCTACAGCTGACTGGGAACACTGCGACTGAGGAGGAGCTGGAGCTACAGCTGACTGGGAACACTGCGACTGAGGAGGAGCTGGAGCTACAGCTGACTGGGAACACTGCGACTGAGGAGGAGCTGGCGCTACAGCTGACTGGGGAGACGAGAAGGCTGGAGCTACAGCTGAGGTCTGTGGCGCTGGCTGTGGATGAAGGGTGGTGATGACAAAGTCTTTCACGAGCCCATGCAGAGAGTCCAGCAGCCAAGGATGGTCACACACTAGCCCTTGCAGTTTGGCTGTGATAGCTTTTTGCTCAATCTCGCATGGGTCAGACAGCAGCTCAAAGACCAACGAGTCCACCCACCGAATGATGGTCTGCTTTGCCACCTCAGGGAGGGGAAAAGCAGCGGGGTCCTGTGAACGTCTGTCCTTGTTAGTGGGTTGTTTTGTTCTGTTGGGCCGAGATGCATGAGTTTCTGCCTCCAAAATGTCCACCATCAGGGGAGAATCGATTATCTCTACATCGGCGGGTAGCCAAGAGAGATCTGGCTGGCAGCTGGTGGTGTGAGAAAGCCCCTTATCCCAAACGGTTGTGATACTGGAGTCAGTCTTACTCACAGAGACGGTAGTTTGCGCATGACGCTGTGACAATATCCGCGGCGTTATACCGCTCGGGTCTGGGGGGGCCCCCCACCGATGCTGCCGGGAACTCCCCCTCCTCCGTGGCCGCCGCGACTGCAGTGGAAGGGGGAAGCCAGTGAGCGGAGCCGCAGATGAAGGACGCTGACGGGCACTGTTCTGAAATGCTGGGCCCCCCAGCGCCAGACGAGTGCCGTTGAAGTAGCCGGAGCTAGCCTGGTCTTTAGTATGGTCGCGTCGTTCTGTCATGGCCGGGGAGGAAACGGACGAGGAACGACAAACATGTCCACTTTAGCCTGGGTGGTTTGGGGCAGAGAGAAGGGGGCCTGCGCCATGCCATCTACATAGCCCCTGAGGCGTTTTCCTGCACGCCAGCATGCTTTGGGCATCGTGCACTGATGTGGCCCAGTTGGCCACATATCCAGCATACAGCAGGGTCTTCGCAAGGACGGGCACTGTGCCGTTGCAGAGACACAGGTCATATTAGGTCAGTCTTTTCAGCAGCTCAGGCTGGCATTTCCTGACCAGGGGCCTCCTGCACCTCGGCCCTCACAACCGGCTCACCCCACTATGGTCATACCCCGCAGAAGCTACCACAGCCTCTCTCTCTAAGGCCAGCTCCAGTGCCTCATCACGACTGCAGTGCTGGGCAAGCTGTGTCTGTATGAGGAGTTCACCAGGGGTTATGGCTCGGATCGACTGATCTCTGGCCAGCTCCTTCTGGACATCGTTGGCATGTGGGCATTTCCTTTCTTCGGCAATATATCAGTGTCTTTAGTCAGCACATAGAATGGCTCACCCAGTTGTCTCTGTCTGTTCATCAGTTCTGAATGCGGGACAGCAGGCTGACCAAGCCGCCACTTTAAGGTGCCAACCAAAGCCCTGTAGTTACCCCTTTCGGCGTGGCTAAGTGGCAGCAAACACCAAAGTTTTAGTGTCCTCAGACCAGACTGCAGCATGTGCTAACAGTTCAAATTGGGCATGAAAGGCCTTCCAATCTGTTTTATCAGAGTACTCAAGTGTTTTCACATGTGAATGGTACATACCTGTCAAGTTTTGTATTTAAAAATACGGGAAATTTTCCACCGCTGAAAATAGAAGTTGCTGTATGATGTCATCACCTAATTTGCATAATTGGTCATTTGCATGTAGTTGCAATTGAGGCTGTAGGAGAGAGGAAAAACATCTTTGGAGAGACAAAAAGTGAAAAAAAAACACCCTAAATATGATTAGAACTACAAATGAACTTTATGAAATTACTTGATAACTTTAATGCTTTGCCTACATTACATAGACCAATTTTTTTCCCATATTGTTTAATGTTACAAAATCAAATTTAACAAAAACACTGTGGGGTGCAACTGCTACATTCAACCCTCCTCCTTTACCTGGGCCACTGTTGCCAACTTCTGTAAGAAAACTTGCTGGGGTCAGGGCATGGGAGCGGAGGGAGCGGTTAGGTGGGCTCTGTGTTTAAGTGAGGTCTGGGCAATGCCAAAGTATACGAAGGGACGCAGAAGGCTTTCTGTATACAAAACACGGCGACAGCGGAGGATTTTGCTGTCGCTAATCGCTTTTTTTTTTTAAGTTGCTACGGGGTTCTGAAAAGCCACAAAATTGGCAACACTGAGCCCAACCGAGGTCCAGTTGTTTTTTCAGGTTTGTTCCCGCTGTTGGCACTAACCTAGCAAAAACTGCCACCCAGGCTACTGCAGGTGGCAGTTCTCACAAAGCTAGTGACAGAATTCAGTTTGGAGCAGAACAGGAATGCTTTTTAAAAATTATTATATTAAAATATGGGAAATTTACGGGAAAATAATAATACGGCAGGACAGAGGGGTAAAATACGGGAGTTTCCTGGCCAAAACGGGAGACTTGATAGGTATGGACTGGTACCTCTGGGTGCCACCATCACTGCACACAGGTCCCGCGGTGTTTGGGGTGAGTGTTCCTGTGCCTGTGTGCTTTGCTGTGTTCTTCAATAGGTTGAAGCCGCCATTGGCTGCCAGTCCGTCTAAGGTGGGCTAAGTGCTCTGCAGCACTGTAAAAAACCCACTCGTGTCCCGGTGTGCCCCCAGACTCACTGTCCATAGCCTCTTTCTTGATCTTTGGGTGAGCTGTCCCGCTGTTGTTACCGCAAGCTGGCCAAGTCTGGGCTAGTTGCAGCTAACGGAGGTCGGCAGTTTAACTTCTGACACCAATGTAGCATCTATCAGGATATTAAAGAAGGTGGCGAGAGATTGCCAGCAAACGTTGCCCTTTTATTGATAATCCAATGATTGCTGTGGGCCCCAACCATGCCAATAAAGCAACAACCCCAAAACAACAATGGGACTCAGCCTCTCTCACACAGGAACATGGACACACTTTCGATTTGGTTTTGTCATATGGTTTACCTGTGTTTAACATTAAAATTTCTGATGGTGTCTTTTCTGATCATATGCCTGTTTTATTTGAAATTCATTTGAATTGTCCCATTGCCATGCATGGACCTCCTACAATGTCTCATAAACCCTCAACTGCTGCTCAGTTTTCTGTTGCCTTTAATATCTTAGAGGTTGATTCAGAGTTCTTTTTTTATGCTGGCACTGAGGAGCTAACTGCAGAATTTTTCTCCATTTGTCAAAACATTTTGGACAATGTTGCTCCCCTGAAGGTTAGGCAGCCTAAATCCAAGTCTGAGCTCTGGCTAAATGACATCACTCGTGCTGCTTGACGAGAGTGCAGAAAAGCAGAACGTAAATGGAGAAAGACAAGATTCAAGTGTCTTATTATATTTTAAAGTATAGCTTGTGTAAATTTCAGAAAAAAAACAGAAATCTGCATATTTTGCAAGTGTAATTAACAACAACACTCACAAGGCCAACCATATAGAAGTTTCTGCTGAAACATGTGAAGCTTTTTACCACTAAAACGCAATGACCCTAACTCCTTCAGACCATTGTTAGAATGTCTTAAGGGCATCAGAGCATGGCTGGCTCTGAATTTCATAGATTTTAATGAAAATTAAACAGAGATAATTATAATTAGGCGAAGTGGTCCAGGTATTCTACCACCTGACCTGGGTCCACTTGAATCCTGTGTCAAACCAGTTGTGACCACCCTTAGGGTTAAAGTTGACACAGCTCTTAAAATGGACAAACAGATAAATACAGCGGTGAGAAATTGATTCCCTATCGCTCCCCACTGATTGTTGCTATCTCCCCTGGGATGTGGGTGCCTCTGGCTCTTTGGGGTTCTTGCCCTTTGGCCATGGCAGCTCCATCTAGGGTCTCCCTCCTTCCTCCTCTGGGGTGTGTGTGTGCAGTTATCATCGAGATGTGGGGCTACAGGTCTCATGACGTCCAGGTGGGCTGGAGATGCCCCGGGTCCCCTGGGTCTTTCCCTGTTTACCTCTAGATTCCAGGGGACATTGTTGCAGCTTCTCACCCTCATTATTGAGTATGTTTTATGTCAGAGACACACACACATATATTAAAACATAACACAGCAAATTTGTGTGTATATGTGCATTTGTATGTGTGTGTGTGTGTGTGTGTTTGTGTGTGTGTATGTATATATATATATATATATATATGTGATGATGATGATGCTGATACTTTATTGATCCCACAATGGGGAAATTACAGGTAACAGAACACCCATCCAAGAAGACAAAACAGAACAAACATGGGGAGATAGGTGAACTGTGGCCATGCTGCCCCCCTTCTGGAGGCGCTGCCATTAAAAGACAGAAACAATAGTGAAAACATATAGGGATGAGTGAGGAAAAAATCATCTCATACTTTGTATACATTCACACATACACAGTATAAGGTTACAAAAACCTCTGCGACAGAGCAGGAACATATAGCATGGGAGCACTAGGGTGGGGAGGGATGGACAGGGGAGCCAGCGGAGGGGAGGGGGGGCTACTGTGGGGCTGACTCAAACTCCCTCCTCAGCTAACAGCTCTGATAAGATGTAGAGTTCATCAGCAGCTAGGTCAGGGATATCAGTCCAACACAGGTCAGAAGAAGACAGGACAGCGGGGGGGTAGAGCATCTGTTTACAAACATCCAGGAGACAATTTGATAAGCAGCAGTCCAAGAACATCAGGGAGCCAAATTCCTGATTCTATGACTTGTTTTGGTGCAGACTGTACTGATTCATTTGTTGACAGCCTTCAGTCTTACTGGCACCTCTCTGTGGAGAAAAATCCAATCCATCCGAATCTTCTTGGTTCGTTCCTTCACCGTGCAGAAACAGATACATACATCTCCAAGATCTTACCCCTCAGAATCAGCTCCAGATATACAGAGTCTGAGTTTGAGTCTGTACCTTCCTGCGTTCCCGTCATAAGCAGCCTTACCAAGGCCAGACAGCTGCCTAGACTTCCTGAATTGCAACGACAAACCAGGTATCTCCCGGTCCAATTCGGAGAAACCCCAGTGTCAATAAGCCAAATCTGTGTGTATTCCATTGACAATACGGCCAGGCACGTCATCTTCCACACCACACAGGAATCCATAACGTAGCCAGCTGGAATGATAAGAGGGAATAGGGTTCTCCTTCCCCCAATCTCCTCATGGTGAAAATTTGATCAAAACAATGGCGTTGAGAGACCAGCTGACCAGATCCATAATTATAAATTCCAGTTAGGAAGTTGTGTGAAGAGAGGCTCTAAAGCAGCAAAGCAGGGGAAAAGGGAAGGGCTGGGGAGAGAAGAAAAGTGCGACTGACTCCACTGAGAGCTGAAGAAAACAAAAAAAAAAAACTAGGTCTGACCCCTTATTTCTTCTGTTTTCTTCCGCCTTTCCTTCTGGCCTGTCAGACCTGGCAGTCATTTTGTGGACAATAATCAAAATGAATGAATGAATGAATAAATGAATGAATAAAAGAAACAACAAACATTAACAAGACTAGCCTATAGAAAATTTATAGAGCTGTTCTTGTAAAAGCAAATATGTTTGGTACAATGAAGCATTTGGATCATGATTCTGTTTGTGAAAAATGCAAGACATGACAGGCTATTAAAAAAAAGACTTTTTCTTCAGTTGAGGCAGCTTTCCAAAATTAAGCCTTTTATATCATTTTGAGATCTAGAGAGAGTCTTGCATGCATTTGTGACCAGTTGCCTTGATTACTATAATGCACTTTATGTCTGTATTGACCAGGCTTTGCTGTCGCACTTACACTGATAAAAATATCCTGCCCTATCTACATAATAAAATTAAGGCAACTATTTGCATAATTTATTTATGTTGATCAAACAAGACTTTTCTGTGTTTAAAGTACTTACTTATTTCTTTACATGAAATATAAAATCCAAGTAAAGTGAACTTAATTTTTTGAAGTAGATTAAGCAAAACTAAACTTTGTATAACTTTTTCAATGTAGTAAATGAAATTTGCAAGTAAAAGCAACTTCATTTCATTAAATAGATCAAACAAAAAAAACCTTTGTATAAATTACTTCATTTTGTTAAATGTATTTAATGATTTTTCTTAAGTAGAATTAACCTGATTTTTGCAGGTACATGTAAAGCATAACTATTTGGTAAATGGACTAGTTCTTATATAGTGCTTTTCTACTCTGTGTGAGCACTCATACAACACGTTCACATTTACCCATTCACTTCCATGAGTAACTAAGCTAAGTGATTTTATTGTTTAGCATTCAAACACATTCATATTCCAATGCTTGTGTCAGAGAGCAACTTGGGGTTCAGTATCTTGCCAATGGATGCTTTGACATGCAGCCCAGAGGAGCCGGGAATCAAACCACTGACCTTCTGATCAGTAGAAGATCAAAAGGCCATTTGCATTAGTATATATATATATATATATATATATATATATTTATATATATATATATATATATATATATATATATATATATATATATATATATATATATATATATATATATTTAGATATCTACAATTATTTCAATTATTTTGCTATCCCTAACATAAAATGAGAGTTATTTTAAAGTAGCATTTCATATTGAACATGTATTCAGTCTTATCTGAATTACTAGCCTGATAATGACAAAAACTTCATAAGCAAAGGAGTGATATTGGGGGTAAAAAGCATTTCACATGTCAGAAATCATCAATTTTTTGTGCCACTTGTTTTATTTTGAAGCCATTATGATCTTTTTTCCGTATCAGATTAGAAACACATACTACAGCAAATCAAAACAGCACGTATAAAAAAAAGATGCTTTTTCCCAAACTTTCTCCTATCTAAGGAGAACGAATCATTTGAATCTTCTAGAATGATCTGACAAGTAAAACAGACAAGAATAAAGAACTGTTGACTCATGTGTTCAGTTCTGCTCCCTGGCTTCAACATGAGCTCCATGAATCAAATAGCTAGCTCAAGATATACAAAATACAAGCTAAATAAAAGCACTGAGATTAAAGTGGTTTCCACAGGTAGAACAGTTGAAACATAAAATACAACAACATTTGTGGCAGTTTCTTGCAAACATTTAATAATTCTATTAAACACTGTACATTTAGCAATGATTGTTGAAAAAAAAATATATATGTGTGTGAAGTACATACGCAATTTAAGTCCATTTTGCATTGGCAGAGAAAATGTATTGAGGAAAGGCATTTCAGTTGCATTTCAACATTAAACTAAATTCCTCAGGGTTTACAACAAGAAGACATCCATGTAGATGTCAGGATAGAAATGATCAAGTCTCTGTCTCATTGAGAGGACAAGCTCCTCATCCCCCTCAAGTCCATGCAGCAGCTTGTATATCCCTGCTTGTGGACGTGTGTCTTTCAGCTTCTCCCTGCTGGCCATGATGTGAGGATCTGGCAGAGGACCTGCAAAGTGAGATATGTCAATTTGAACATAGATTTCATTATGTCATGAGACCTTGCAAACTAGGACAGTCACACTAATCACCTCTCTGTACATGTTTGTAACTCTTAATAGTTAGTTTAAGCTGCTGCAAATTTTAACAGTAAAATTTTATTATAAATTGGCAAAAAAAATATACAGGGCATATATGAAAAGCAATGCATACTATTCACTCTTATGTTTGTCTTAGAAATGTATTACCATCTTTAAATAGCTGGGGGCTGTATATATATATATACACATACACACATACATACACACACATGTATATGTATATCTCTCTCTCTCTCTCTCTCTCTCTCTCTCTCATATATATATATATATATATATATATATATATATATATATATATATATATATATATATATATATATTTATATATAGTTTTTTGAGAATATTTATTTATTTACTGTTAATGTATTAGCATAACTGGTGTCTGTAGGCAACTGAAACTGCAGGATGCTCAGGCAGCACCGGGAAACCACATTTAACTGCCAAATGACAAACGATTGCTTATTTATGGTGACAGGTTGCAACCCTGGATATACTATAAGGACCTGATCAAGATTAGAGCCTAAAGACTTTCTATTTGCAAAGCAGAAAGGTCATGTAATGTTAGCTAGCTAACAAATTGACTAATGCTATCCTATTAATTAACAGCTAGAAAAGACAAAAACACGTACCTCCATAATGTTCAATGAAGATTTGTAGCCTTTGTCCAGTTTTGAACGTGTTGTTAGTGAAAACTTGTCTGCATGTCATAGTATATCCTAATACCGTATTTGTGGCAAATGTATTAGGGGCTCGACACACGGGGAGCGACGTCGCTCGCTCTCCATTCATTTCCTATGGAGCTTGAGCGATGAGGCGACAATCGCTTGCCCTCCTCCAGCTAAGCGACTGGCGACATTCGTGCATGTGAAATTTTGAGCTCGTACACGTAGACGTGCACACGCGACCAGGCGACGCGACACAACAAAGTTGGAAAATGTTCTACTTTTGTCGCTGTCGCGTGGCACTAAACCAGTCAGCAAGAGTTTCATTGACTGACAAATGAGCGAAGAGAATGCTACACACTGCAGTCTGCAACCACTTTCAGCAGGAAGGAAAGCATCGTTTTAGCTGTGTTTGACTTTCCTATATTATATGACACTTCACACAGTGATTATCGAGTTAAACATAAAAGGCAGCCATATGAGAACGTGTTGGTGCAAGACTAACGTTAAACAGACGGATAGAGGACTTTTGTGCTAATATAGGATGAACGCGAGGTTGTCTTTTTCTTTTGTAGAGGAGACTTAACAGCAAGATTTCTGTCAGTTCCAATAAAATCTTCAGACTCCTCATCTTTATTGCCGTGTCTGACACGGACTGCTTTTAAAATGTCTAAATCCCTCCAGTTTCATAACCAATCACATTTCTTGGAGACGAGTGACGTAAGAGCGCGATTCGCAAAGCTGCCGTCGCTATCACGTCCCGTGTGTTCAGTTTCACCCCAGTGGCGATGCGACCCATTCGTCGCTGTCGTTTGTCACTCCCCGTGTGTCGAGCCCATTAGACTGCGTAAACTCCACCCACCGGAAGTAAAGATCCCCAGCATCGAGGCCGAACGGAAGTTGTGACGTCATGTGAAAAGGATCTATACCAAATGAACAACGCAGATGAAACGCAGTAAAGATAACAAGATTATATTTTGTTGTGTGGATTGTTAGAATAGATAAACATGTAACTGTTTTTCTATGTATCACAATGTGTTCATCATAAACATGCACATGACCATCAGACTGTAAGCACAAAACATACTCACACACACCCGGACCCTCCAGGTGAGGAAAGCAGGTAACGCCTGTTTACTGACGTCACACACACATACACACACCCCCACACACTTACGTGACGCTAAAATAAAAGCACCGGCAGGAAGAAAGAAGTCAGACTCTCTTTCAGAGGCACGTGAGTGTTAGCTGACTGAGACTCTCCCTGCAGGTAAAAAATCAACTACGGGTTTCTGTGTCTTTCTTTATTTAACGGTGGTCCGAACCTAACATTTTTTGGTCCTTCGAGAGCCGGGCGGGCAGTGAGGAGGTTTTCCCAACGACTACGGAGGGACGCCGGCAGACTGTCCGGACAGCCAGCTGCAATAGAGGCGCTGCACAAAAGACCTGGGGCATGACGTTTGTCGCCAGGCCCGGCTTCATAGGTTTCTCCGCGGTCGCTGGGAACGCTTTCCTCGAGACCCGATCCACCAAGTGAAGACGACAGAAACCAGGTAGGACAAAACGTGGACTACTGAGTCGGACCGGGTCCGATTGCTATTATAACTTTAAGGGAAAGTTGGCTTTTCAGGGAAAACTGTAGTCTACGTCCTCCGAACCGGGTTCGTGAGGTAACCGGCCGGAGCTTTTCAGGGAAAAGCACAAACAAATCGTACACTACTGAGTCGGACCGGGTCCAATTGCCAGGATAACTTTCAGGGAAAGTTGGCTTTTCAGGGAAAACTGTAGTATACGTCCTCCGAACCGGGTTTGTGAGGTAACCGGCCGTTGTAACTTTCAGGGAAAGTTCGCTTTTCAGGGAAAAGCGCCCTCAGAACAGGGTTCACGAGGGGCACCGGCCGAAGTAACTTTCAGGGAAAGTTAGCTTTTCAGGGAAAAGCAAATAAAGTATAAAACGGTACCGTAGGTGTTCTCGCCGACAGGAGAAAGTAAATTGGTAACTCCCGCCCAACGGAGAAATTTTAATTTGGCCTTAATTTGGAATTTTGGTGTTCTCACCGTAAACAAAGATTTAAAATAGGCGCCATAAATACGCGTATGTGTGTGTGAAAGTGAGTGACTGAGAGTGAAAGCCGCCATTGAAGTGGAAGCAGCAGCATGAAGAAAATCTAACGGTTTTTAACTTCATGGTCTGTTGGAGTACACAGTGAAGGGCGGATTTGTGTTTAGGTCTCAATAAAGACACGTGGTCTGTACGAGACAAAGCACAGGCTGATTGTACGTCAGGAACAATGGGTAAGTCCTCGTCGAAATGCGAGGCCGCCGTATTAGAGGGCGATGTAAAATTTATGGAATGGGATAAACAAGGGTCAACTCAATATAAACAAATGGAAGAAAAAATATGGGTTTAAGGGAAACTTGGTAGTGACAGAATGTGAAAACTTAGTAACACAGCTGCAACAAAAAGCAGCATTTTGCAAGAAGGCGCAGTTGGAACTGCAGTGTGCAAAGTTTTGGCTGTTACAGGCTAAACGCAGACAGGAACAGCGGAACGCAAAAGCCACAGCGTTAAAACCACCCACACATGTGCATGCAGCTGTAATAAAGGCAGATGAGAAAACTCACATTGTATGTAGATCCCAGCAAGACCGTAGTGAGCCTGACCCTGCAGCACCCGGAGCTGCGCCATGTTTAGAGGGGGGGGAGGGGCTAACGGGGCAAAACAAGCTGCGCCATGTTTAGAGGGGGGAGGAGCTAACGGCGTAAAACAAGCCGCGCCATGTTTACAGGGGGGAGGAGCTAACGGGGTAAAACAAGCTGCGCCATGTTTAGAGGGGGGAGGAGCTAACGGCGTAAAACAAGCCGCGCCATGTTTAGAGGGGGGAGGAGCTAACGGGGTAAAACAAGCCGCGCCATGTTTAGAGGGGGGAGGAGCTAGTGGGACAAAACAACATGAGACCCAAGCAAGGGAAGGCTTAACAGCTGTTTCTCCCGCAGCTTTTTCTCCCATTGCGAGCCGCACCAGAAATGGGGAACTTAAAACACTGGCGCACATAGATGTGCATGCCACACCTAAGCCAGCAGGTTATCCCGTTTTATCAGAGTACGGGCATGAAAGGGATTGTTTCTATTGTGGAGGGCCCCCACCTGCACTGGAACCAGTGGCACAAACCTTCCCCATGCTCCAAGTCCCGAACCCAAACACAGGGACAGCAAGCGCCCCTCAACCTCCCACTATTTTGGTTTACCGACCTTGGACTGAGACTGAAATGCAAGAGTCCGTTAAAGGCTTAACCCCACACAAAATTGACATAGAACAATGGGCGACAGGAATCTTGTCTCTCTCATTTGATAAATTTCCATAACAATTTTGGTGATTGTTGGTAGGATCCAGTAAGTTCTTCCACAAAGAAGTGACGAGTCACTGGCCAGCTGAAGAAAAAAAAATGCTTCAGTCCTCCTGCATTTGCAAATTACGGAGGAACTCGAATTTTCACCCTTTGCTGGACAGCTGCCTGGATTCAAGGACCCTGCCTTAGAGGCACGGCCATAACACATATCGAGTGAGAAAGATTCCAAATAATTTAAAATGGGAAAGTTTGATTTAAAAGCTAAATCAAAAATTGCATCTGTCACTGTCAGAGACGAATAGACATTGGGAGTCTGCTTAAAAGGGTAACACCCATCAGCGAATGGGTGGCTTTAACCTAAGGTGATTAGGCCTCCTTGAACGTGTCCTTTTTTCTGTTTTCTTACCTGTTAGAGACGTCTCACTGGGAAAAAATGGAGATGGGAACGCAGGAGTAGAAAATTAATAGTTAAAGAACTCTGCGTAGAGCGCGATCTTAGCGGAGTTTTGAGCGGCAGAACAGCTGATGCCCTAATTAATGGAGTGGCGGTTTTGGGGCCACCTCCATGTGTTGTTACTTGTGATACCTCATCTCTCTATGCCCTTTTTGCAGGCAAATTTATAAGCACTGAAAATCTCTGACCCAGATCTGGACTCCTGCCCTCCGATCAGACATCGTCCGGACCAGAATGATCGTTGGTGCATCGAGATGACAGATGTTACAACTGCAGCCTGACGGGTCATTGGTGAACTGAATGTCCACAACTGGTGAATGGAACGTGGACTAACCAGACTGTGTCACACTGATCGGAGAGGAGGACTTTAGACAAGTCAGATGAGGGCAAGTTGCTTGATCAGCAGAGAAGGGAAGTCAGATAACACCCACACACACACACACACACACACCACTCACTCATTACTGGCATCTAACACACACACAGCACTAGCACAACCACCTGAACCACAAACGAAGAAGCAAATGATGGCCTTTTTAGGCCTGTGTAATTATTGCAGAGCATGGATCCCTTTGCGTGCAAGCAGTATGTGCAGCAGCACTCGCTATGTAGGCCTCCAGAGAACTGGTGCTTTTCCACTCACTTACACTTGAGGTGCTGCTCTTACAGAGTAAAATGACATTCTTATCTCCAGCCAGACACCGGAGCTGCATAGCACTCCTGTTATCGCAACCACACATAACTATAGAGTGCTGCATCACTCTAAACCCAGCCACTCTGCTACCAACGCCACATGACGGCGACCCTCATGACTGCAAAGTGCTGACGGAACAAAACAGCAAGCCCAGCTTAGACTTGCAAGATGAACCACTGGCGAAAGGCCACGTTGTGTTTGTGGACGGCTCAAAACAGAAAACAGAAACGGGCTACACTATAGTCACCAATACCACCATAATCAAAGCGGAGAAACTGCCCTCACACCTCTCTGCTCAAGCAGCCGAGTTAATCGCATTAACCGAAGCATGCAAGCATCATGCAGGTAAAGAAGTCACGTTTTACACTGACAGCCAGTATGCCTTTTCTGTCGTATGTTCGTTTGCAGCACAGTGGGCGAGAAGGGGAATGCTGACCTCTACAGGGAAGCCAGTAAAACATGCTGAACTGTTTAAAAAAACCTATTAACGGCCATAAAACTGCCATCAGCCCTGGCCATTTGTAAATGCGCGGCACACAAAACAGGCACAGACTTGATAGTATTGGGAAACAGCTATGCTGACAAAGCAGCAAAGCTGGCCGCAAGTGGTAAATATGGCATCTCAGCAATTACACGACAATTGTGGAACGCTTGTGACCCGAAGTGCTCCATGAGATGCAGCAGCAAGCAAAATTGAAGTGGAACAACTTCCTAGGTCACTATTCAAAACAGCAGCCATATTGATACATGCTTTAACACATGTATCAACAGGGGGGGATAGTGAGTAAGACCTATAAGTATTGCTTAGTCGTAAAACCTAGGGGTACAGCTAAAAAAATCACTGTTCTTATCATCCGCAAGAGCGTAGGACTCGTTGAAAGAACGAATGGTACAGTAAAAAATAGACTAAGGAAATGTATGGCAGAAACGGGAAGGCCCTGGGTAGAATGCATAGACTTAGTAAAAACATACATGCATGTGACCACCAACAACACAGGGATAACCCCCTATTAGGCATTGTTTGGCTGACCTTTTAGACTCCTGGTGTACGCAGAAGAACAACAAGCAGAGGAAGAGACAGACTTGAGTGATCGGATGAGAAAGTTGTTCCAAAGCAAAAATGTTGTTGATACAAATAAACTGCCGGAAGGCTCTTCTGCTTCTCCACAGGAACATCCGGTAGCGGTGGGAGACTGGGTCCTGGTCAGAGTGATCAAGAAGAAGTGCTGGAACCAACCCCAGTGGGACGGACCCTACAAAGTACCACTGACCACGCCAACTGCAGTCAAAATAGCAGAGAGATCCACGTGGATCCACCTCAGCCAGTGCAAAAGGATTGAGCCAACCAACGCTGAGTAGGGGATGGAAGTCGGGGTACAAAGGGGGGGGTGAGCCCTAGGCCACCTTCGTCTCAAACCCGTGAAGAAAACAACTGAATCCCCCACTAAATAGGGATGTCTCGTTCACATGCAGTGACCACGTGGAACTGGATCTGCACCCTGGGCGCACTGATGACCATCGCGACTGCAACACAAGAGTTGAGCGCCTTTCGTGCAATGGTGATGCAGAACAGAGTGGTTTTGGACTTGCTGGTCGCCCCGCAAGGAGGAGTATACACCCTGCAGCAGTATATGGAACAGCAGACACCTGGAGGGAGTCAGGACTGGCTCTCTTGGCTGACTACTGGAGCTTGGTGGCAAGCCCTGCTGAAAGTCTTAGGGCCACCAGGGGTCAATCTGTTACTGTTTTGTTTATTTTTCAGTTGTATTGTTCCATGTTTAAGGAAAATGATGACGAATGTTTTCCTCTCAGCTTTCTATCAGTATACCCTTGTGCAGGCTGGGCAGGAGGGTGAAACAGAAGACCAAATATGAAACCCCCATTGAAAATGAGAGACCAAGTGATGGGGGTGGATGTAAACTGGTTTTCAAACTAATGTTTAAAATTTGCAAATGTATGTAGGTGCTTCCCTGAGTGAGACTGACTAGCAGTGGCTGCCGTGAGCGGCGGGGCTGTTGAGGAATTTTCCTGTCTTGAAAGAATAGAAAGTGACTTTGGGTCAAAAGAAGGATAGACAGCTGCATGACAGGTTTTTCACCTCAACCTCATTCAGGATTGTATGTGCTATGTTCATGATAAACAGGGAGGAATTGTTAGAATAGATAAACATGTAACTGTTTTTCTATGTATCACAATGTGTTCATCATAAACATGCACATGACCATCAGATTGTAAGCACAAAACATACTCACACACACCCGGACCCTCCAGGTGAGGAAAGCAGGTAACGCCTGTTTACTGACGTCACACACACATACACACACCCCCACACACTTACATGACGCTAAAATAAAAGCACCCGCAGGAAGAAAGAAGTCAGACTCTCTTTCAGAGGCACGTGAGTGTTAGCTGACTGAGACTCTCCCTGCAGGTAAAAAATCAACTACGGGTTTCTGTGTCTTTCTTTATTCAACGGTGGTCCGAACCTAACATGGATGAACTTAAAAAGATTTATTTTCTGAAAAAACTTACAATGTCTTGTATCTTGAACAAATGTTTTTGACCTCAATACTATGTATATTTGTGTAAAGATACTAACTTGATTTTTTATTGTTGATTTCACAGATTCAGTTATGTTAGATTTACTTCACCCCAGAATCATTTTTATCAGTGTACAAAAGGTCCAGAATGCTGCTGGTCGTCATTACCGCTTGCGGTTTTAATTATATTTTTAATTTTAAAAACATTTACTTTTTGGTTGGTTTTTATTGCTCTTTTATCTGGAAAGTACTTTGTTAAACTACGTTGTCTTCTTTAAAGTGTTCTATGAATAAAGTTGGATTGGATTTGTCCAGCTTTTGGAGGAGTTGTTATTTTGCTCATCACTGTCAATGGTGACTCTATATCTGCTGGGTTACTTAACTGAAAAATACAGGTTGATGTTACAAAGTGTATCAAATCTTTAAATTCTTTGCAATTTTACATTGGGAAAAAATATTCTTAATCTTTTTGACCCTCATAAAGTAATAAGGACGGCATTGTTGTTACCAGACGCAAGTCTTTGCTCTCTTCTTTTCAATTATTTTTTTTTCAACTGTTTAAATTAGTCACACATAGAGAATAAAGATGTGTGTCCATTGGAAGTATTTCAGTTTGAACTGTCTAAAACAAACTGAAATGTATGGGTATCAACAAAAATATAGACAATACAAGACACAAACTTTAGTATGCGCCCTGTGACAGGCTGGCGACCTGTTCAGGGTGAACCCTGCCTCTCGCCCTATGACAGCTGGGATAGGCTCCAGCCCCCCCACGACCCTGAACAGGATGAGCGGAAGCGAATGGATGGATGGATGGATGGCTGGAAACTTTAGTATGCTGGACCATAAGACTGAAGGCAGCAGCAGATTACCCACAACTGCAGACATTACACGATAACTAAAAATCCTAGTGTGAATGAGACTATTGGTCTGGTCGATTGTGAAATGGGTGTTGTGTTCCCCTGTTGAGCAAAAGTGTTGCATTACAGCTTAGAATCTCTGTTAGTAATGAAAATGAAAAAGTATACTGTCATGGTCCTGGGTCTGCGACCCCTTGTTTATTAGTTTATGGTCTTTTGTAGTTTTGTTACTGTTGTGTTTTGGTTATATTGTTTCATGTGTTCTTCTTGAGTTAGTTCGTATTGCTTTACAACTTAGTTCACTCTGTGTTCCGTCCTGAAGTGCTTCCCCTCTGTGTGCAGTTTCTTTTGTTTAATTTTCACAATGTCTGTCTCCCTGTGTTGTGTTTAGTCTGCATCCTCCTTATGTGGTATCAAGTTTGCATTTGTGTATCAGTCTTCTCACTTGCTGTGTTATTTCTGTTGTTATAGCTGCATAGCATACTTTGCAAATTGCACTGTTGCAGTACTGGACAGGAAAAAAAAAAAAGGAAATGGGGGAGAGACTACATCGTTACGCAAGCAATGGATTTTGGGAAATCATCAGATCTAAAAATATAAGCATTTTATTATGGTATGGATTACAAAAAAAAAAGGCCAACCAATTGGGTGTGCTGTTAAAATACTGCATCAGTGCTAAAACAAACAAGTGAAAAAATTATACTGAATTCATTGTCTTTTCACTCCTATGATGCTTTTGGCTTCAGTAAGAAGAAGAACTTATTTCTAGGGATATAACCTATGGTGATGAAAGGTGATATATGTCCTTCCAAGAGAAAAAATAAACCGGTGACTATACAGATTTAGTAAAAAGATAGTTTAAGTTCATTTATCCAAAACAAAGCAGGGTTAACCATTAGGACCTGGGTTTAAATCAAACATAGGAGTGCTGGATGGAAGGTGGGTCAATACAGAAAAGTCTCATTCAATTTACAGAATGATTAAAGTGTGTGATAGCTTTACGGCTACACATCTTCAATGATTAAAGAATGATAAAATAAAACAACAGCGTATTCAGATTTACTGTGACACTGTTAATTTCAGCTAATACGTTTAACTGTTGCAAATCATTATGATAATTTATCATACAAACAACCCTGAGTCCGACCTGTTGAACACCATCTCATAATAAATTTGATGTTTTGACTGAAAGGTGGAAAGATATTTTGACTAAAGATTTTGTTAGGGATTATTTTTTACTCAGTGAATAAAGGACAAATGTTTAAAGGTAAACTCCAGTAAGTTATTTAATAAACAGTAGATCAACCGAATAATAAACAATTAAATAATACATTAGACAGAGAGCATCAGATAGAAAGTGCTGACTAACTTCTCTGTCTCAGTGCATCTTATCTTGGCGGTTCAGCCACAGTACGTACCATTAAAACATCACCAACGTCACTATGTTCTGTCATTAATCTGGAGAAGATTGCTCTCTATGACAAATTAAAAAATCAGCAAGGAATGTGCTGATGAGATAAATCTGGGTCATGAAAACCCAGCTTGAACAAGACCAAAGACAGGCTAGGTTACAGCGCCCAGAAGTTGTTTATGTTTAGATAAGTGGCAGTATAAAAATGTTATGTTTAGAGAGCTACACAGGCTCGGAGAGAGAGAGTGCACACTCTTCCTCTGAGTCCCACACATCCACGTGTGATTTTTCTGATTTTTTAATATATTAAATATTTTACTTTTTTAATTAAAGTGTTTCAGGTGTCTTCCTTCACAAACAAACCTGATTACCTGACAGTTTGCTTAGCCTTTCAAGTGACTTGTTTAGTTTTTTTTTTATATATATGTATATATATATATATATATATATATTGTTAGATCCCACAGGTTTTACCTCTGTGACAGCTACTCCGTTTCATAGGGTCCTGGCCACAGGTCAGTGGGGTATTACCCTCTTCTGAGACTCTGTGACGCTACTTAAGCTGTGGCGGGGTGACTCGTCTGGCTTCTAACCACTGATAATCCTAACATCTGCCCCGCTTCCTCTATGCTCCGATGCTGCCGGTCAGGAAGGCTCACACAGCCGGCCCCGAAATATAGTCCAATTAGTTGTAGTGGTTCACCCCTTGATCAGTGCACTTGTTACTGGCCAGATTCTTTTCTCGGCTCGGACAGTGAGCCCAAGGGACATAAGTAAGTTGAAGTGGATTCTAGTAAGGGTCCCCAGGCTAGACCTGTCATGCATCATAACAGCTAAGAGGAGCAGGCATGTGGCACAATACATGAGCGAGGCCCAGAAACGAATTGGCAGAGAGACCAGGGGAGCAAAAGACCACCTACTAGTAGATAGAGCAGTCACCTGAGACTGCAAGACCCGACTGACCAACCTGTCCACCACCCGGATTGACAACAAGAAAGCCTATGACTCGATGCTGTACACATGGATCTTGTAATGCCTAGAACTGTATAAGATCAACAGGACCCGAGAGCCTTCATCAAGAACTCCATGGGGATGTGGAGAACAACACTAGAGGCCAGCTCTAAGCCCATCACAAAAGTCAACATCAAGTGCGGGATTTACCAAGGAGATGCCCTGTCCCCGCTGCTGTTCTGCATAGGCCTGAATTCCCTCAGCCAGATCATCAACAAGACTGGCTATGGATACCGACTACGGAATGGAGCAAACATCAGCCACCTCCTGTACATGGATGACATCAAGCTGTATGCTACGAGTGAATGAGATATTGGTTCATTGATCCACACCACCAGGATCTACAGTAATGATATCGGAATGTCATTCAGATTGGAGAAGTGTAGTTGGATGGTAACTAAGAGAGGGAAAGTAGTCAGAACTGAGGGGATTACACTACCAGAAAACAACATTGTAAACATTGAGGAGCAAGCTCTAAGCACAAGATCAATAGAGGCTGGGGTGTACCACACCAGGCAAGACCTCAGGGGCATCTCTGCACAGGCTGCACCTGGGGTCTTGCCTGGTGTGGTACACCAGGACAATCCAGCTCATAACAGCAGGGTTCAAGATGCTAGCAGGCAGGTCACACATGGAACGCCATAACCAAGTGGCCGGCATAGTATACAGGAACATCTGTGCCGAGTATGACCTGGAAGTCCCGAAGTCAAAATGGGACACGCCCCCAAGGGTGGTTGAGAACAACAGAGCTAAGATCCTGTGGGACTTCCAGATACAGACAGACAAAGTTGTGATGGCTAACCAACCAGACATCGTAGTGGTGGACAAAAAAAGGAAGAAGGTCATGATGATAGACGTTGCAATACCAATTGCAATACTAGTTGCAGTTCATTTCAATTCAATTTTATTTATATAACACCAAATCACAACAAACAGTCACCTCAAGGTGCTTTGTATTGTGGGTAAAGTCCCTACAAATAATACAGAGAAAACCCAACAGTCAAAACGACCCCCTATGAGCAGCACTTGGTGACAGTGGGAAGGAAAAACTCCCTTTAACAGGAAGAAACCTCCAGCAGAACCAGGCTCAGGGAGGGGGGTCATCAGACCAGTTGGGCTGAGGGCAGAGAAACAGGACAAAAGACATGCTGTGGAAGAGAGCCAGAGATTAATAACAATTAATGATTAAATGCAGAGTGGAGAGTAAACAAAATAAATAAGGTGAATGAAAAGAAACAGTGCATTATGGGAACCCCCCAGTAGCCTATGCCTATAGCAGCATAACTAAGTGATGGTTCAGGGTCACCTGATCCAGCCCTAACTATAAGTTTGATCATAAAGGAAAGTTTTAAGCCTAATCTTAAAAATAGAGAGGGTGAAGGCTCTGACTCCCATTCTACTCTTAAGTATTCTAGGAACCACAAGTAAGCCAGCAGTTTGCAAGCAAAGTGCTCTATTTGGGTAAAATGGGACTATAAGGTCTTTGAGATAAGATGGGGCCTGATTATTCAAGACCTTGTATGTGAGGAGAAGGATTTTAAATTCTATTCTAGGTTTAACAGGGAGCCAATGAAGAGAAGCCAATATGGGAGAAATCTGCTCTCTCTTTCTAGTCCCTGTCAGTACTCTAGCTGCAGCATTTTGGATCAGCTGAAGGCTTTTCAGGGAGCTTTTAGGACAGCCTGATAATAATGAATTACGATACTCCAGCCTAGACGTAATAAATGCATGAATTAGCTTTTCAGCATCACTCTGAGAAAGGATGTTTCTAATTTTAGAAATATTGCACAAATGCAAAAAAGCAGTCCTACATATTTTTTTAATATGTGCATTGAAGGACATATCCTTGTCAAAAATGACTCCAAGATTTCTCACAGTGCTACTGGAGGCCAAAGTAATGCCATCCAGGGCACAGATGCAGCCACCTAATGTTGCCGCATCCAGCCAGACGTCGGCCAGCTGAAGTCCAGCTCCCAGCTGGCCGACGTCCGGCTGTCGTCGGGCTGGAAGTCCCCCTCCTTCTCCTGGGCGTATCTACTTTCCAGCATGAACACACCCCTTTCCCTCAATTGTAGACTGTCACCAAAAGGTGGCGCCTTCTTAACAAAAACGTTGAGTTCTGTGATTCAAAATAGTTTTGGTGAAGTATCAAGTTTTGAAAACCTAAAATAGATGCCTAAAATTTTTGTCAGTATGACCTTTCACACATTTCCATTGCGAATCACCAAAAGATTCCTTTGTTTCACTTCATCTTTTAAGTAAATAAGTAAATAAATACAGTAGGTTAAAAAAGAAGCGGTGCTGCGCTGAGCCAACCCGGTCTCACGGCAGTTCGTGCAGTAGTCACGAAATTTAATCTATTGATTAGTGCTCATGAACACGAATTCCCTCTTTTTTCGTGTTACTCGGCACGACTTCTAACCTGCCTGAAATGCAGTGGGATAAAGTTCGTGCCTCTGAGCACGACTTCTAAGCTGCAGTTTTTTTTTTTTTTTTTTTTTTGCCCCTGTCCCCCACTTTTCCCCCCTTTTCTTTTGAACTGGAAGCTCAGAAGCTGAATTATGCCTTTAATTGCGATCCTTAAGCGCCACTTTTCCTTTTGACATGAATTTCTCCTTGTTTCATTTAATGTGGGGTGCTGCTTATGGTTGTAACGATGACATTTGTGGGGCTTTTTAGGTCTAAATTTATATTTACGTGTTTATGGTTAGTGCTATATTCGGTGTCCAATTTTTTCTGTGAGTTCCGTGGTCTGAAGCCGTTTTTCCTCTGTGTTAAATCCATGAACCAACGATGAATAAATAAATGAACTACAGTACCCATGACCCCCATCGGCCGTGACCATGGTCACGCGTATTCCCGTTGCTGTCCAGCTAATTGCATTAGTTCACCCGCTTCGGGTGTTATCAGGTCATTACTGACTTTATTAGCGGTTTTCAGGCCCGTAGATATGGGCCAGCAAGGGCCGTCTGCACCTCGTAGTCAGTCGAGAAGGTAGTTATCGTTCTAACGGAGGATCACTGACAGAGAAGGACTACAGACGAAGGACTACAGAAGCCATGCTCGCTGACTTCCGGCGGATGCTGCAGTGTTCAGGTAAGAGGATTTCAATGGACAGCGTTTATATAGTGATATTATTAAGGCAGTGAGTTCAATAAGCACTTGAAATTAGATTAATGTGGTGTAAGAGAGCGCTGATATCCCAACTCTGAGATGCATTTGTAGACATTATTGCGGGTTTTGCCGTCTTTGAGACGCTAGCTTAAATTTTCTGTGCAAATGTTAGCGGATATCGTAGGAAAGCGTTCACTATTTAAACAATGTTATGACAGAAATATGAGCTTCTGGACTTACTAGTTAAGTAAAATGATTTTTTTCAGCCACAGATTCCAAATAAATATCCTGATGAGCTTCAGTGCATCCATATTCAATATCTGCGAGTACAGTGCTTCGTTTAATCTGCACTGAACTGACCCAGGCTTATCACAATGTAAAATAAAATGATACTGGTCTGAACACAGTTGCTGGATCAGGTGACCCTGAAGCCTCTCTTAGTTATGCTGCTATAGGCCTAGACTGCTGGGGAGGTTCCCGTGATTTCTTTATATTCACTGTAAACAAACCTTATATTAGCAAGTTTCTTATATTCACTATTTAAACAAAGAGCAGTCTGTTTATACTTCAGACTGCTGGCTTCCTTGTGGTTCCTATGATACTTAAGAGTAGAATGGGATGCAGAGCTTTCAGCTCTTCTGTGGAAAGAGCCTTGAGGTGACTGTTGTGATTTGGCGCTATACACATAAAACTGAAAGTCTGGCTGCCTTTAATCCTCTGTGACAAACCTGAGGATCCATGAAACCTGCCAGCACCTGAGAATGAGCTGAAACTTACAGTGTATTACAGTGTATTACTTACAGTGTATTAGCTTCCAGACTCTGGGAATCCTGTCAGTGAGCAGGGACTGATTCACTGTCCTCAGCTTTAAACAAACCCAGTCTCCATCTCAGGTTTTGACTCAGCCTGCTTTGGAATCACTAATCTAGAAGCATCAGGCTACTTACTTTCAACACCATAATTTTGTTACTGATTCATTAATATGTTTTACATATTAATGAATCAGTAATTTTTGGCATTTTTGTGGAAGAGGAGGTTCATCTTTAATACTTCAGGCTATATCAGCTACCAGTTTGTAAACCTGTTTAGTGCTGCAGCAACAATCAAACATTTCCGCTTCATACATCATTGTAGTTTGTGTCTTTGCTCTTTCAGAACTGAATTGGAAATCCAAAGGTGCTGGAAAGCTTCTTCTCCAACCCTCAAAGCCAAACTTCACCCATGAGAGCTGACAGCATGCAATCATTTTGAGAAGTGACACTCTCATAAATAAAGGTGAGCAATGATACTAATGTGTACTTTTTGATTATCATGTTTAAAGGTTTGTCATTGCTCACAGTGGCCTTGTATTCATTAGGCATTTCCAGAATAGTATCCAGCAGTTTCTTGTGAGCTGAGCTGAATCATTTTTCTTTTAATACATGTTTAACATTCACTTGAGTATTACTTGTTATACATAACTGTGGCTCTGAAACAAAGGCTCTCCTGAAGGAGAAGAAGAGAGCCTTTAGATCAGGAAATAAGGAGGAGCTGAGAGCTGTGCAGAAGGATCTCAGAAGGAAAATCAGGGATGGAAAAAACACCTACAGAAAGAAGATGGAGGACCAGCTACTGCAGAGCAACACCAGTGGAGTTTGGAGAAGCTTGAACTCAAGTTCAGGGCACAAACCAAGCCCACTCTGAGACTTAGAGTAGAGTGGGTGAACAACTTGGACCACTAGAACTACCAGCATTTTCACACTACTCCTTTTTCTACCAAGCGCCTCCAAATGGCAGTTTACATCTCATTAGGCCACCTTTTGTTATGTACACGGGGCCAGTAGATCGGAATGTGTGTGGGATGGGTGTGGGGGTGGGGATGGGTTACCACTGATGACCCAGGGTCGCCAGGTGTATAAAAAGCCAGGTCACAACACATATTTCACCTTTAATAAGAACAAATTTGTAATTGAGATCCCAGATTTGGAAGAGATGTTTTGTGTTCTCCGTGCTTCAGGTTCACAGCAGATGGAAGGAAACTCAAACAGCCACTAATGTAGCCGTTGTGCTGACTGTAGACTGAGGGATCTCTTCAAATTGTTGTATTCCTCCTCTTCCTCGTCACCCACTGCTTCAGATCTTGCTGTCACCATCAGACTGCAGCAGTTATGTTATTTAGCCATGAAACATGTCGTCACCCTCCCTTGATTTTTTTCAGGCTTTTCAGAAAACACAAAAAACTGAACTGAATGTTGAAAATTTAATTTGGACAAAAATAAAATTTAAAAAATGTCTTTGACCATTTTTTTAGGAGGGTGACGATATATAACCTTGTTCAGCCTGTTTGGGAATGCACTGAGATCAATAACGTAATTTCCAACGCAGATCTGGAGAAACAGCAAAAACCAGCGGGACCCTACACAGCCACAGATGCTGCTCCAGAGCTAGAAGTTCTAAACCATAAACACCAACCTGGGAAACTTGCTAAGTGTGACAGGTCCAACGTAACCCCAGATACAGCCCAGCCACAGGGTGAACCAAATCTTTCAGATAATGACAACAGAGAACCAAACGCACCTCCCTCCTAAACTCACCAGCCTGCACCAACCTGACATTTCTCCTCCCTGAGTTAAATAGATGAATGGAAGTTAAATGGTTACAAACATAAAAACCACGGGTCCACAGACAGGAGCAGTCAGCTGAAATCAACACAAAGCTACCTGAGAGGCTGTATTGAACTACTATATATAATTTAATCATTTGTCCTGACTGGTTTCACCTCAGATGTTCTTTCTCCTTTTGGTAGATTTCTCCCACCTCTGTTTTGATGCCAAGAAGAAGAAGAAGCTGCTTCAGAGAAGTGGGCTTCATGGTCTCAGTGCACAGCAACATGTGTTTTCACTGCCACAATCAAAACATTGAATAAAATCTATGTATTGTTGTTTGGAAATGTTTCACATTACTACATGCTAAGGTGTGTTATTAAAGAAAAAAATGAGTTCTATTTTTCTGGTTTGATGATATCCGAAGCTTTTGATTCAAAACGTTTATTTTCCAGTGGACAAAATATTTACTGTTGCACATTTATTTCTCATAGGGATTTTTTTTTTCTTTCCATATTTCAGTCTCTGGTTCTTGAGAGTCATGGCTGCTCTGTCTGGTCTCTGACAGAGATCCTTAAAAATATTATTGGAAAGTACCTATTAATTTTACTTTCAAACAGCTTTATGTGAATGTTGTCTTTTCATTTATAATTTTTAATATATTGATCACAGTGTAGTGTACCGTAGAGGCATCCAAAAATGATGAGACTGGGCTGCTTGTGTGTGATTTGGAAGGTTTGTGTCTGTCTGTGACTCTGCAGAGGTTAAAGCTGTGATCCAGTCTCAGTCTCTGACTGAAGGTTGCTGAGACTCTGATTAGATACACAATGTGAAGTTCACAATTCTCTAAACAAATAAAATGGTAATGACAAACATGAACATCTGTACTTATTTCAGAGACAGGAATGTTTACAAACATAATATTTATTTTAAGGATTGGACTTCATAAAGTGCACTGATGTTAGAGTGTGTGTTCATATTTAAATCATTTTGTAGGCTGAAATTGTAACGGTGGACCTGAGATGGTCCAGAGAAAGTAAACACATGTTAATTGGAATAATATCAACAACAGACTGAGACAGACAGCTGTGAAATGCGCACACAATGACGTCAGCTCATTCACTGCTAGCTACACTGCTAGCTACATCGTATCATTCATGATCATCTATGTAAACAACGTTTAAAGAAGCCGCCACAGCTCTGCAGCTGTAACTGTTTCAAATCATATATTTTTGCTCGTTTGAACTCTGAGGATGTTTTTAAAACGGTCTTAAAAGGCTGTTTCTATGGTGGTTGTCACGGACGCCTCAGTAGCTTCTTAGGCTAACCTGGCGCGTCCGGTTCCTGCTGCTAGCTGGCTGCCGCAGGAAGGCTGCGTCCCATTTCAAGGAGCCGCCGCTCCGTCGTAACTGTGGCTCAAACACCACTTTATCCTTTAAGAAAAGGCCTTTTATAGCCACTGATGACACACACACACTAATGCACGTCACTGTCACAGTGTGACTTCACTAAAACCTCTAAAGTATTGTTTATAAAATGGAAAATGAACCGGGCAGGGCTCTGATGATGGAGACTGGGGGGTCTGCAGCTGACGTTTCACAATCCTGATTGACTCGCTGTACATTCCTATAATTAATCAGAGCAGAGTTTAGACTGCACAGTGTGCTGCGCTCACTGTTACTGTGTCAGCTGCTGCCTTCATATATGTTTACTGCTGAGGTTTGATGAAGCAGGTGGAGGAGAGTCAAAGAAGTAAATATTAATCCACTTATTATGCAATTACTAACCCTAACCCTAGCTCAGCATACAATAACGACTGCCGGTATTATTAGTTTGGGAAGGAGTCATTTTGGTCGCAGTTTTGATTATAAAATAAAAGGGAAAATATAAACAAACAAAAAGCTTAACATTGTGAAGACTTGGAAGAACAATGTGACACTGATGAGAGGATTAGGCTTCCCAGGTCATTGCCAGGCCAAACCGGCTGGTGATCAGAATTATTTTAATTATTTTTTTACCCAGTTTCGCTGGCGGTGCAGCGCTCACAGCCTGTCCGAGGTCCCGGGCTGAACTTCAAGCCCAGCCCGTCCCTCCAGACAATACTCACTGCTCCACTATAATGACCGCTTTACTCTCATCTTTCTATTGTTTTTAATGGACAGTTCCGCTTACAATTACAGTTCAATGATGTGAGGATCCTTGGTACAGTATACAGCGGGCTGTAAATGAATGCGCTTCCACTATTACTGCTCCTCCTGGTGGATCAACAAGACATTACCACCCTTTTCCCCAAATGCTGCTTAGGGGCGTTCCCACCAGTGGCCGGAATTCCTACGTCATTAGCGGGGGATCGCGTTTAGGCCAAGGTTCGGCCACGAATCGGCCAAGGACCGGCCAAGGTCGCGTCACGGATCGGCCGGCCATTTTCGGTGGCTGCATCTGTAAGTATCTGGTTTGACACCATGTTTCTAAGATTTGTGGGGCCGAGTACAAGAATTTCAGTTTGATCTGAATTTAGAAGCAGGAAATTGGAGGTCATCCAGGCCTTAATGTCTTTAAGACATTCCTGCAGTTTAATTAATTGATGTGTGTCATCTGGCTTCATTGATAGGTAAAGCTGAGTATCATCTGCATAACAATGAAAATTGATGCAATGCTTTCTAATAATACTGCCTAAGGGAAGCATGTATAATGTAAATAGAATTGGTCCTAGCACAGAACCCTGTGGAACTCCATAATTAACCTTAGTGTGTGAAGAAGACTCCTCATTTACATGAACAAATTGGAGTCTATTGGATTAATATGATTCAAACCACTGCAGTGCAGTACCTTTAATACCTATAGTATGCTCTAATCTCTGTAATAAAATGTTATGGTCAACAGTATCAAAGCTGCACTGAGGTCCAACAGGACAAGAACAGAGATGAGTCCACTGTCAGAGGCTCTAAGAAGATCATTGGTAACCTTCACTATTGCTGTTTCTGTACTGTGATGAATTCTGAAACCTGACTGAAACTCTTCAAATAAACCGTTCCTCTGCAGATGATCAGTTAGCTGTTTTACAACTACTCTTTCAAGAATCTTTGAGAGAAAAGGAAGGTTGGAGATTGGCCTATAATTAGCTAAGACAGCTGGGTCAGTGATGGCTTTTTAAGTAGCGGTTTAATTACAGCCACCTTGAAGGTCTGTGGTACATAGCCAACTAATAAAAACAGATTGATCATTTTTAAGATTGAAGCATCAATAATTGGAAAGACGTCTTTGAACAGTCTAGTAGGAATGGGATCTAATAAACATGTTGCTGGTTTGGAGGAAGTAACTATTGAAGTTAACTCTGAGAGATCAACTGGAGCCAAAGAGTCTAAACAAATACCAGCAGTGCTGAAAGCAGCCGAACATGAAGATAAATTTTTGGGATGTTATGAATAATTTTTTCTCTAATGTCTAAAATTTTATTTGTAAAGAAATCCATGAAGTCACTTCTAGTTAAAGTGAAAGGAACACTCGGCTCTACAAAGCTCTGACTCTTTGTCAGCCTGGCTACAGTGCTGAAAAGAAACCTGGGGTTGTTCTTATTTTCTTCAATTAATGATGAGTAGTAAGATGTCCTAGCTTTACAGAGGGCTTTTTTATAGAGCAACAACCTCTTTTTCCAGGCTAAATGGAAACACAACATCTGAGATCTCTGTCTAGAAGAGGGCAATACTGGGAACAGCTAAGATACTGCGCAGGACCCTCAAGCTCCCAGGCCTCTGGTAGAGGACCCGAGCTTGGAGGGCAAAAATAGACCGCCCACCGGGAGGTAGTTCTCTACCCCCGGTCTTAAATATCCTGGCCCTTCCCCTCCTCCCACTCAGTTAAACATTACATCACACACACGTAGGGTCTTGGGTGAGGGAGGCTTGTCCTGCGGTGAGTAGAGTCACTCCTTTGGCTCTGTTCACTATGTTGCGTGATGTCCCACTCTCCCTTTTTAATTACATTATACAGCTCACAACATTTCATAGTACACATAGGGCCTTGGGGGGCAGGTGTGTCACACAGTGGTCAGTGTGTGGAGCTGCTGAGGTGGCCCCACTTCTGTTCACTGCTGCCTGCTCCTCAATTTTATTTACATCTTAGACATTGAGGGCCTTTGGGGGGTGGTGTGGATGGGTGCTGTTGCTCAGTGCTCATTACATCTGTCCCTCCAATTTTAATAGCACTGTAGCTTTCACACACATATACATATTCTTCCCACTCCATACACTCACATACACCCAACATATCACTCCAAACACGTTGAGTGGAAGGAGGGGGAGGGCGGGTCTTCCACACCCCAGTTTCATGCACCCTGCCTGGGGTAGGGACTGGCTAGTGGCTTGGGGCCAGATTGGCTGTTTCATCGGGGTGCCCTGGCTCTGTGCTGGTACCCGCTCACCCACACTTGGTGTCCATGTAAGTTCTGTGTGTGCGCGCATGAATGTGTGACAGTCATATGTGTGAGTATGAGTATATGATTTGTGTGTGCGTGTGTGTGTGTGTGTGTGTGTGTGTGTGTGCGTGTGTGGACAGCAGGGCCTGGGCCTGTGGCTTGCTGACCCTTGCCACCTGTGGGACATGGTTGCGGAGGGTGAGAGTCACCCCTCCCTATCACTCCTTACCGCTTCCTGCTGCTTCACACTGGTTGCCACTGCCGCCCCTGGGGTGTTGGGTGCCCGTGGGTCCCGTGGGTCCTGGGGTTCATGGCCGGATGTCTTGGCGTGGCTCTTGACCTGCTCCCTTGGTGGTTGTGGCCTGGGGGTGGGTCGGACCTCTTTGGCGTGGGGGGGTGGGGAGGGGGCTCTGCTGGGTGTTGGACGGTTCTCGGGCGCCTGGGGCCTTGGAGCCGCATTCGTGGCTCATGCGGGGCATGCCGGCCTGCGGCGGGGGTTGGCTGCTCATTGCCTCTGGCTCTCTGGACTCTTGCCGTTTGGCCGTGAGGGGGTCCATCTGGGGTCTCCCTCCTTCCTCCTCTGGGGTGTGTGTGCAGTTACCATCGGGATGTGTGGCCTCTCGTCTTCTGATGTCCTGGTGGGCCGTGGATAGGCCGCGTCCCCTGGGTCCTTCCCTGTTCGCCTCTGGATCACGGAGGGCGTGATTGCAGTTTCTTGCCCCCATTGGTGAGTACGTTCCATGACAGAGGCACATACACACATTATTTGCAAGCAACAGCAGGATTTTGTGTGTGTGTGTGTGTGTGTGTGTGTGTGTGTGTGTGTGTGTGTGTGTGTGTGTGTGTGTGTGTGTGTGTGTGTGTGTGTGTGTATGTGTATGTGTAGATATGTGGATGTGTATGTATATGTGTGGATATCATTCTTTGATTATTCTTCTCTCACCTTTGTTTTGTTTTTGGGTTTTTTTTTTTTTCTCTTTTCTTTTTTTTTCTTTTCTGTTTCTCACTCCTTTTCCTACCCTTTCCTTTCTGCCTGTCAGGCCTGCTGTAAATAAATAAAATTAAATTAAAATATAAACTAACTAAATACATACTAACAAAAGTAGCCTATTGTAAAACTTGCTGAGCTATTCTTGGGAAAGCAAATATGTTTGGTACACCAGCGCATTCGGATCATATTCCAATTGCGAAAACTGCCAGGCATGACAGGCTAAAAGAAAAAAAAAAATAGACCAGCCACTGGGATTTTATATATGTATATATATATATATTACATAATTTAAGCATTTTTATTCACTGTGTGTGTCTGTGTATGTGTGTCAAGCTTGGAGTGAGTAAAAACCGTAAAAGATGTGTGATGTAAAAGTCTGAAGTTACAGTTTACGAACACACACAAAAAAAACTTAACAGGGACAGACCATCATAATATGTGTTTTATTGCAGTTAGCATATCACCAAACAGTAAAGGGCTACTGTCTTAAAGATTACTGCATAATTTAAAACCTTTGCAGTGAAAGTTATAGTCAATCCATGCTCATCAGCCTGTAGAAAATTTACACACACAACTTATGTAGCAACGCTGGATTTTAAAACCCGAACGAAATGTCAAAGTATAAGTGTCTATGAGGACTCATCTGAGGGCAGTACCATTGCTCTCTTTGTCTTTGTGGCTGCATATAGTGCAAACTGATGTTTTAAGAATCTATCAATCTCACACAAATGTGTAACAGAAATACAGGAGAGTCTTGAGAAACTCTTTTTTTCCTTTAGATAGGAAAATACACACCCTAATTCTTTAATTCTGTTTTGCTTAAGAAAGATTGGACATAGCAAGTAACTCTTGTTTTTGAATGGAAAAGTTGATTACAAGATTCCCTCTCTGTTTTACAATCACGTTTTAACAAATTCAGAAAGTAATGGTAGTTCTAACAGTCTAAAAACAGATATAGTTCAAAATACTCACTTAACCTTCATTCTTCATAGTCACTGGATTCATGCAGGAAAATCTCCAAAAAAAAAATTCTTTGCATGATTGAAAATAACACCAAAATTAAGCTACAGAACTAAATAATATTTATATACCTAATATTTACTACTATCATCGCCTTGATGACTGCCTTATCCTCCTCTAGGGTTGGTGGCTCTGTGTTGATGTTTAGGTCCTCTTCTGCTAGGGGTATCTCTGAAGCAGTTCTTCAACTCCTGTCTGAAGGTTTGCTTAATCTTATCTTCTTTCAACTTGCTATAGTTGAACTGCCTTCCTCTGTCCCGTCCTCTTTTATTCTTATGAACCTTGATGCTGATGCTGGAAGACTGTGGTCACTTGCTACATCTGCACCTCTGCAAACTGCAAACTCATACATCCTGCAGGGAACTTCTCCACTTTCCGTTGATAAGAATGTGGTCAGTCTTGTTCTCGGTTGCCCCATCTGGTGATGTCCATGTCATCTTGTGTTTGGTTTTGTGCTGGAACAATGTCCCACTGATCACCATCATTTTGTTGGTAAAAGTAACACAGCCATTGCACTTGTCTTCCCCAATTTTGATGATCAGGTCTGAATGTTCAGGTGACACCTTTTGGCCAAATACTGTTTCCAATGCTGACAAAATTAATCACACAAGAAATTTTGATGTTCCAATGCATATGGACTGGACATGTGCTGTGCATGCTTTCAGAGTCATTGAGCTTCATGGCATGGGCTTTCATGACCAAGCAGCTTCTGTAAATGTGATGCATAGGTGGCCCAGTGCTTCTGTCTATATCATGTATGTAAACTACATATGGAGTTCCAAAAATATATATATAAATAAATAAGAAGGGAAGATTGTCTAACCTGAATTGAGGAGAGTTGTGTGCACTTATGAATCAAAAGTGAAAAATTCAGTGTGAAATGTACATACAGTACACATAGAGGTTGGACATAAAACAGTTTTAATAACAGGGAAATACACTGGAATCATCTCATTTACTTACTTTTGCATTATAACTTTTAAAGCTGCTAGATGTAGAGGACTATTTAGTTTCAAAATCGGGATTTCAGATGAGTATAAGCAGCAACATTCAGAGGATGACTTACTCGTCCATTAAAAAAATACTCTATTGAGAGGAGATGCTGATTCCATTCTTTTGATTGTAACAAAAGAACCACTTAGTTTTTTTGGAAAACCCTTTGGCACTCTTTGTCTTTGGCTGAATGGAAGGTTTTAAATGTTGTATTGATGGAGAACTCTAATGCTGACTAGTGTGAACTGTTGAGATTTGTTCAACAGAATCAAATCAGAAGTAATGAAATTGCTTTGTGTCCACTGCTATCTTTTTTATCTCATCTGTAATGTGTTGTGTTTCTGATACAAAATGGGATATCACAGAATTGTCTATATACACTGTCTGTGAGGGCTCCTAGAAAATATTCTTTTGCTCAGTAAATATACTTAGCCATGTGAAAGACACTTTGGCTTAAATAGGGTGTTGAAGATTCACAGTAAGAAAACAATTAAAATAAAGCCTTGCTTGTTTCTCAAGGTGCAACTCTGGTACAGCTGGTTGGCAGATGTGTTTTCATTAGTTTTCAGTGGGCGGTGTTGAGCAGTCCAGTGGTCAGAGTCAGTTTACTCCACCTCCTTTGGTTGAGGAGTTTGCGATCCTGTTGAACCTTTATTCGAACATCAAAAACCTCTTGGATGGCTTTCTTGAAGCAGTGAAAGTTATAGTCAATGAGTCCTGTCAGAGAGAAGATTCAAATCTGTCAGAGTGTAATATTTTTGTACAAAAAAGCCATTAGTGAAAAATGGAGTAAACAGAAAGACCCATTTTAAATCTGTACAACATAAGCTGTGAAAACTATTCTTTTAAACATTGATACAGTCTTTGAAGAACTTTAACAAACTTTAAATATGAGGTTTCTTAGTGTTTCTTATAGTTATATTGTTTGAGTATGCTGTTTAGTTTCCCTTGTTGTTTTTTGTGTATGTTCCCTTTGTCAAGTTTTCAGTGTTAGGTCTGCGTCTGTTATGTTTAGTCAGTTCCTGTTTTATTTTGACAGTCTCGTGTTCCCTGTGTTTTGTATCTAGTTTTGCTTCCCCTTTGTCATTAGGTTCATTTGGTTCACCTGTTGTCCCCTGTTGCTTCCACTTGCCCTAATCCCCTTGTGTGTATTTAAGCCCTGAGTCTTCCTTTGTTCGTTGTCGCGTCGTCGTCATTGCTTTTCCCAGTGTTCCCCTCTTAAGCTGTGTGTTTTGTTTTTCGTGTTCTCCCAGGCTTCCGGTTTGTTTTGTGCCTTGGTTGAGATTTTGAGTTTTTTTGTATTTTTGTATTACTCGAGTTTTGGAAATAAAGCAGTCTTAGTTACATCTGCGTCTGTCCTGCATTTGGGTCCCTTCCCTCCGCACGCAGCCTCTCACCGTGACACATCATTAAAATCTTTACTGGGAAACAGCTGGAGATCCTTCATCAAGCACCTGATCAGCAAGTGATAAGGTGAAGAAAAGAGAACTTTCTAGCTGCTCCATCCACCGTGTTCACACGGCGAAAAACTGCAGTAAAGTTAAAAAAGTTAAAATATGCAGATAAACTGTTAATTTAAAAAGTATTTCTTATCCAATTACTCAATTAATCGATGGAATAATTGATAGAATACTTGATTACTAAAATAATCAATTTATGAAGCCCTAGCTCTCACTGTGATTTGATGGAGCGTCAAAGCCCTAGGAATGGTTTTGTAACCATTTCCAGATAGATAGATGTTAATGACTTTGTTTCATATCTGTTCTCGAGTTTCTTTAGATAATGACATGATGTGTTCCTTTTTGAGATTTTTTAACTTACTTCACTTTGTCAATCAGGTTCTAAGGGATTTCTTGATTCTACAGGTCTGGGAGTAATCAGGCCTGGGTGTGCCTAGTAAAACTGAAATCAGCTTTCAAAAAAAAAAAAAAAAAAAAAAGGGTTCACAATGAATTCATAATATAACCTTAATAAGTGAAACCATCATTTTAAAACTACATTTCTTTGACTAATATTAAAATTTGTTTGATAATCTGAAGTTAGTGTAAAAAAAATATGCAAAGAAAAAATAGAAATTACAAAGGGAGCAAATACTTTTTAATGGCACCATATATCATGTTTTCTGGGTGAAAGAGTAATGTTAAGATTTGGAAGTAGTTAAATTCCACTCTGGAGATGTGCAGATGGGGCTGCCTCTGGAGCAAATTTTTTTTTTGTGCATTTTTATACTCCCTTATCCTGCACTCAATTTAGCACTACTTTGCACAATAAAAATTACCCTAATGGGTAGCACTTTAAAATGTGACTAGAAGGGGGTACTGACCAATTGCCATTGTATATTGAGCTGAGAATAAGAACATGCTGCTAGTTAACTGTCTACTTCCATGACATTGATTTATTTTTAGCTGAAGAAAAGGCAGCATGGTAAAGAATTACAGCCATGTGGCTTTCTGACATGCTTATAAATGTACCAAATATTAATGAACTGACCTTTCCTATCAATGCTTTCCTTGCGGAGGAAGCAGACCATGGCAAGAAATCGGGTGACCTCTTTCAGGTATATGACTGTGGTGTTGTTCAGGTGAATGATGGCCATAGACTCCTTGTCATAGGGTAAACCAGCTTCACTGTTTGGCAGACTGAAGGAAAGAACACAGGAAAAACAGCTTAGCTGAACTTATTTTATTATATTTTACACAAAATAATAAGTCACAGGGTGAACTTTTACTAAGGGAGCATTTTCAGTTCAGCCCCCTGATACAGCTTCTTGTTTTGGACAAGAAGCTGTATCAGCTGTATTTGGAAGAAGGCACACTGTGGCTGCCATTCAGGTAAAAAGACTCCTGATTTTATAACTTTCAAAATGTATAGAGAAAGGTGGAGAGAGAAGACAAAGGAAGCTGTAGGAGCAGTTTAAAAGTCAGTGAATTTTAACAAGCAGAGAAGGATGAATTTGATAGAAAATACATGCTGCAAACTAAATATAATAAATTCCATCAATCCATTCTCTTATCCTGTTCAGGGTCATGGGGGGGGGGGGGGGGGGGGGTGTACACCTGTACAGGTCACCAGCCTGTTGCAGGGCCAACACAGAGAGACAGACAACCATTCACACCTATGGGCAATTTGGAGTGACCAGTTAACCTAACCATGGCTTTGGACTGTGGGAGGAAACCCATGCAGACATGGTGGAAAACATGTAAACTCCACATAATGAGAGGCCCGGGCCAAAGTGGAATCGAACCCAGGCCTTCTAGATGTTCCTCTAGCTGTGAGGTAGCAGTGCTAACCACCACGCCATCGTGCTGCCCTATAACATGCTCCACATGATGAATATCAGTTCTGTCTTACTGGAGTCAGGCTTTCAACTCCTTATGAACCACATGGAAGTTTTTATTTCACAGTATATACTGTACAAGCTCACCATGACATTAATTCTTAATATCAGAACATGCCAAAATGCCAAATAAATAATAAAGCTTGTCATGTCTTGAGTATATGGCCAGTACTGTGAAAGATACAAAATATGTGTGCTGTACAGTTTAATGAAAAATCTGCAATACAGAAGCAGCAGTGATTTAACCTGAATATAAAGTGCACTGTCTGGATTTACAAGAAATATAAATATGACAAGTGCAGTGTGCATTCTTATTGGTCAGTGTGTAACTTCCAGGCTGTATCCATTGAACAAAGTAGCTGTGTACTAGCATCAGAGCTGTTGCAAGCATTTGCAGAATGCATGGTCTCTTTTGTAACTGAAACAGTGCAGAGCAGCTGTTATCAGATGAACAGTCATTTCACTGAACAGTGATTCAAGCATTCACATATCTAATTTAAAATTCGAGGCCCACACTTATCTTGTCAGAATTTGATGGATATTGACTGAAGAAAAAGTGTTCATGGGAGAGTAGATGAAGTGTTTAGTTGATTGTTTCATTAGAGTACTTAAGGTTGTGAAACCTCCTAATAATACAAGATAATTTGGGGAAAAAGTAATGAATTTCATAAAACTGGCTACAAAGAACTGTAACGGTGTCTCTTGGAATTATTTTTACACGCATCAGGAACTAATCCACACTTCACAAGGACAAACAGACAGCACCAAGCTGAGCTCCTATTAATTATGAATTACTCTGATGTGTACCTGAGGCACTGCTACCAACAAACACACATAAAGCAGAAATATGATTAGGGAAACTATGCAACATATGCCAAACCAACTGAAAAAATATCTAATACTAATTCAATGTTTTATTATCACTGTATTAGCAGGCTATGAACAGCTGTATTGCTCTATAGTTTGGAGACTGCTAAAGCTAAACATTTACAGCTAATGTAAATTTTGTGAAATTTGAGATCATTGTATGTAAAGAGAACACATGTCACTGGCAACAGAGCTGACTTAGTTTGTTGACCAAAAATATTTAACACATAAGCTTGGCAAGCCCATAACAAGCTGTCATACTGGATGAGCTCCGTGTTTTTAATACCGAGTATTTCCTGGAAATGAACTGATGTTTAAGATAGAACACAATTCACAGGCTGTTGGCATCTATCTGTATGTAGGGCCAAATGTCCTATTTTTAGGTCTTAGTCACATATTCCCCAACACTGCTGTGATGGGTTTAAATAGTCACACTAATCACTTTAGGCCAAGTATGGCCTAGTTCAGTTACAACCCCAGCTATGACGCCAAGGGTAGGTGGAGCTCTCTCTCTCATGCAGACGCGCGCGCACACACACACACACACACACACACACACACACACACCTTTATTATCCCAGTCAACAAGCAGGTCAGAGAGTACACAGGGAGGAAGTTTTTCCATTGCTGTGTATAAAAGGGCTGCAAATTCTCATCTGTACATTTAAGACATTTTTAGACCCTGAAAATCAGCACCTCAGTTGTTTCTTCGTATTTTTTTCATTTCAGATCTTTTCTTGTGTACATTATAAAACTGGTCATGTGGCCAAGCGAATTTGCGCAGAATGAACTCCAATAGTGACTCAGATGTTGACCACAGAAAGAATAGAAAATAGTAAAGAGTGTATCAATACAAGAACAGTAAGCACATAAAGGCTTGCAATGCAATACTTGGAATTGATTTGCATCTCGAAGCTGTTTTTGTGACCCACAGCTGGTGATCAAAGGACCTTTTAATGCAAGTGAAAAAGGCCGTCCTTAGGGTGCCAAAATACCACCACTGCAAGCAACATGACCAACATTATCAGCAATGAAAATATTTTAAACATTTGATTCATTTATTCATTTTGGTACATTCTGGGGGATAAAAAGTGTGTTGCACTCTGCATCATTAAAAGGCTTGGACATCTACAGAACAGAGGGAGATGGCCACATTGGGTCATGTCAAAACATCTAGAGCCAGGCCAGTTCAGAAAAAGAATTGTGTTAAGAGATAAAAATAGGAACAACCAGTAGCAAAATAACAGGAGGAAAAATATATGGAGAAATCTTGGAACAGCTTATAATCTGAAGCACACCACTTCACATGTAAAAACAGAGGCAGTGTGATGCTAAGGTATATGTAGTTTTCATTGAAGAAGCACCCAGAACAATTATGATATATGATCTATACTTTCTTTTCAGATTCAACCAAGCATGTATTTCATTTGCTAAAAACAAAATGCAGAAAAAAGGCAGCAAGAGATCTGAGATTTAGGCAAATTCCACAAAATGGGGACTATATCACACTATTATAAGATAAACAGTAAGAGTGTCCAAACTTTTGACTGGTACTGTAGATTAAGAAACAGTGTTTTTTTTTTAATTAAATCTTTTCATGTCTGGCAATGTTTGCAAGCAGAATCATGATCTAAATGCACTGTTGTGCCAAACATATTTGTTCTTCCAAGATGACCTCTATAGACTCTCTATTGGCTTTTCTTGTTGATGTTTGTGTTTTTATTTTATTTATTTATTTGTGTACATATACATGTTGTAGTAATTCCAGCTGACAGGCTGAGGATAAAAAAAGAGAGAAAGGGGAGAAGACAGAAAAAGGGGACAGAGCAACACTAAACTAACCAAAACAATTCAAATGCTGCAACTACAAAAGAAAGAAAAAAAGACAACATACCAAAAAACAAAACAAGCAATACCTGGAAAAATAACTATGCAGAAGAGGCACAACAAAATGAAGCATGGTTGTATAAGAACAACAATTTCGTTATGCTGTGATTGCGTTAGTGTCTGTGTCTATGTCACAAAATGCACTTACCAACGAGGGCGGAAAGCTGCTGCTCCGCCCACAAGGAGCCAGAGGCAGGCAGAGGGACCCAGGAAGTCCGAGCCATGCGCAGCCCATCAAGAGCCACGAAAAACCATGGCCGCACATTCCAGCGACAACCGCATACCCACCCCAGCAGAGGGGAGAGGGAGGTCCCAGACAGAGCCCCCCCCAACCGAGGAACAAGGGCCCCAGGGAATCCGAGGCAACAGGAAACTAATACATACATGTGCATACATATACACACACATCCCTACCTACACTCATTCACCCACCCAAATACACCCACAAAGACTGTGACAAATACACAAAGATACACATTCATCCACATCTACCCACCCTCTGAAGCTGGGGCAAGTAGAAAATCTGTACAGGCAAAGAGAGTCAGAGGCAAGAGCTTAACTTTGCTGCTTTAGAGGCCTCATATTTGGTGGCTAATCATGTCACAAAGGCAAAGATGCTTTTTGACATCAGGGAAGAATTGATTCTTTCAGCTGTACAGGACAACTGTTTGGAATTAGCAAATTTTGACACATTCCTCTTTCAGATAAGACAGTTAAGGTGGGGGAGTTGAAAACAAGGCGATTTTATTCATATTATATATGATATTATTTCATCAATCAAGATGACTTGCAGGAGGACCTATTATGCTTTAATTCTCCCAACAGGAAAGGGAATATTTTTTTTTTTTTTTTTTTTTTTTTTAAAGCCTGTCATGTCTGGTAGATCTTGCAAGCAGAACTGTGATCTGAATGCGTTGTTGTGCCAAACATATTTGCTATTTCAAGATGAGCTCTATAGGTTCTCAATAGGCTCTTCTTGTTGATGTTTTAACCCTTTATTTTATTTATCTGAGTTATTTTTCCACATACTATGTAACAGCCAGAGCTGACAGGCTGAAGAAGAGGAAAATAAAGAGAAGAAAAAGGGAGAGAGAAAGGGAGCAAAAAAAAAAAGGGGAAAGAGCACAAGTCTATTAATCAGATACTTCATCACTTTAACATATAAAAAAATACTATCAATACTTGCAAAAATAAATTTGTGTGTGAAAAACAAAACTAACAAAGCATGTTACGCACACCAACAATTTTGTTGAGTTGTGATTGAGTGGGCGTTTGTGTCTGTGTCATGTTTGTGTCTGTGTCATGGAACGTACTTACCAATGAGGGCAAAACGCTGCAGCTCCACCCATCAGAAGCCAGAGGCAGGTACGGAAAGCCCCCGGAACCCCAGGCCACCAGCAGCCCACCAAGAGCCAGGAAGACCCCCGGCCACTCAGTCCAAAGACAACCGCACACCTACCCCAGCAGACGGGAGAGGGTGGTCTCAGACGGAGCCCCCCCAGTCGAGGAGCGAGGGCTCCAGGGAACCCAAGGCGATGAGAAGCCAGCCCCCCCCCAGCGGCCAGCCCCCTGCACTGGCCGGCGGCAGGGCTCCCGGGCCCACGGCACCCAAGGACCGCCCGACCCTCCACAGAGCCCCCCCCCACGCCGAAGAAGCCAACGCAGCCCCGCACCGCACCCCGAAGGGGGGCAGGCCAGCACCCACGCCAGAACACCCAGCCCCACCCAGGAACCCGAGGCACCCCCATCCCAGGGGGGTAGGGGGAGGAGGCAACCCGCAAGGAGCGGCCAGGAGGCAAGGCACAAGGCCCAGACCCAGGTCCAGCCATACATACAAACACACCCAGACACCCGTGTACACATTTATACACAGATACTCATACATGCCCATACATACTTACCCACACACAGATATGCCATACATACACATTCACTCACCCACCCATACTCACGGAGACGGTGACAAATACACAAAGACACACATTCATCCATAGCTACCCACCCATACTCACGGAGACGGTGACAAATACACAAACACACATTCATCCATAGCTACCCACCCTCTGAAGGCGGGCAAGTGGAAACCACCCCAGGGCCAACAGCGACCCCAGGACGCCACCAGCCCGGTCCCCAAGGAACCACCCGACCCCTACCCCGGGCGAGACGCAAGAAATCGGGGTGTAAGATGACCCATCCACCCCTCCTCCTCCCCAACTTGTAGGTCTATGTGTTAATGTTTGTGAGTGAATGAGTGTATAGGGTGCAGTTAAAATTGAGGGGACAGTTATGCCACAAGCGCCAACTGTTGGTCGTCAGTGCTTGCCCACACTGCCCCCCCAAAACCCTCCATGTCTAAAGTGCAAATAAAATTTGGAGACAGACAGTGACGAGGATCCGAGTGGGGCCACCTCAGCGGCCCATCTCATCAACCTCTGAGTAACATGCCTGCCCCAAAGGTCCTATGTGTATCAGGTTGTAAGTGTGTATGTGTTGTGAGTTATAATGACTAAAGTGCAATTAAAACGGAGAGGCAAGTGGTGGTGCAGCTCTCCACGTGGCCTCTCCATCCTACATCTGTGAGTGATGTGTATTCTGTGTGTGTGTGTGTGTGTGTTTTGTATGGGGAGGGGGAGGGGGGGGGGGGGCATATGACCAGGAAGAATCCTGGAAGAAGAGAGCCAGCTGTCCGCTGGCTCAATAGGCACCCCGACCTCCCACACCCCAGCACAGGGCAGGGGGAGGTGAGCTCGGGGCCGCGGTGACAGCATCCCGGAGCACTGCAGCACCCGAGGTTGGCGCCCTCGCCCCCACCGCAGAGGGCGGCCCGCTCCTCCTAGATGCCCATTCACTCAACAATAGACACAAACAGGCGACAGGACATACTGGCCTGGGCATGGAAATGCAGTGCCCAGTCCCCCCCAACCACCCCACCGCGGCCCCATCCCCCACCCCACCCCCCTGCAATGCAGGCACCCCAGGGCCCCAAAAGCGTAGACCGGACATCCCGACGTCAGGCCAACCCACCCCACCCGGCGGCGCGGCCGGGACAGCAGAGGCCCCCCCGCGCCAGGGGGGGCCCACCGGGAGCCGGCGCGGCCCCAGTGCCGGGGCCCCAGACCCCAGCCCCCAAGCCATACAGGGAAGACCAGCCAACCGACCGAGGGCCGGCACCACCCCCCCAAGCACCCCGCCCACACCCCAGGACCGAAGGCAGCACCATCCAAGCCCCCACCACCATCAACCAGGACAGGCACACAGACATCACCAGAAGGTCGCCCCAGGACCCCAGCCTCAGGAGGCTACCAGCTACCCAGGCCCCCGGAGTCCCCCCCCACCCCCCACAAAGCACATCAGAGCAGAGTCCGCAGCCACCACCCCACAAGTAATGGAGCTGAGCAGTGGGAACCAAAGAGAGTCAAATTCCTCCAATTTGTTTTTAGAAGAAGCAGACATTCTCTCTAAACTAACATGATCTACTAATAAATTTCTGTACTGAGTAATACATAGTTTATTTTTTGTCTTCCAGTTCATGAGGATCATCTTCTTAGCGATGCACAAGGCAGTAAGAACTATGTGTGATATATTTAACTCCATAATTAATTCACTGACATCACCTAAGATGCATAGTCTGGGGGGAAGTTGGGATACAGCTAAACCATGTGGATAGATCTTCACAAATCCTCTGCCAAAATCTCTGAACTGGTACACAAGACCACAGAGCGTGTAGATGATTATCCTCTGAATTGCTTGTACAGTGGGTGCATATGTTTGAGTGTGTAAGGCCCATTTGGAACATCCTTTGTCCAGTGTAGTATGTTCTATGGAGAATCTTATATTGTACAAGTTGTATTTGGGGTCTTTTAGTCATTTTGAAGATATTTAAACATATTTCTGTCCATAAATTTTGATCCAGGTTGACAGAAAGATCACGCTCCATTTTGTAATTGGGAGGGAAACTGAATCATCAGTTTTTATTAATAATTTATATAATTTTGATAACAATTTTGGGGTACAGAGGTTAAGAATTCTGTTACCCAAGTAGGCATTTCTAGATTCAATTGATTAAGGTTAAATCTTCCCTGTAGGACGGACTTAACTTGTTGATATTCCAGAAATCTACCGTTGCCAATTCTATATTTTGATATAAGTTCTTGGAACGTGATAAAATTTCCATCTTGGATAATATGTTCTAAGTTATTTATACCCTTATCACGCCATAACGGAAAATTCAGCATTTTCTTTTTCTGACAAATATCTGGATTGTTCCAAATGGGTGTTAGTTTACAGGGGATGAGTGAAGACTTAGTTATTTTTAAAAATTCCCACCAGGCTGTCAGAGAGGTATTTATACTAAGGACTTTATAGCAGTTATGATGTTTAATACTGGAACTAATGAAAGGTAAATCTGAGATTTTTATTTTTCCACAAAACGCCTGTTCTAGATCCAGCCATGGGTTGTCTAATGAATTGGATTTGATCCACTTTGAAATATACTGCAATCTACTGCTTAAGAAATAGTAATAAAAGTTTGGTAATTCTAGACCTCCGCTGTGTTTTGGCTTTTGTAAAGTTTTTAAGCTTATTCTTGACGGTTTGTTTTTCCATAAAAATTTTGAGATGTTTGAATCTAGTGACTTAAACCAAGGAAGAGTAGGTTTTAGGGATCAATGAAAATAGATAATTAATTTTGGTAAACCATCATTTTAATGGCAGCAACTCTCCCCATGAGTGATATAGGTAAACTGTTCCAACGTGTGAGATCATCCTCTATTGTTTTTAATAAGGGGATATGATTTAATCGTACCAAGTCTGAGAGCCTGGCGGAAAAATTTATGCCTAAATATCTAATATTTCCTGACTTTAGTGGGGTCCTAGAGGTTCTCTGGAAATTACAATTCAGAGGCAAAACTGTTGATTTACTCCAATTGATAGAGTAATCAGATATAGATGAGAACTTATCTATCAGTGTGATAGTCTTCAAAAGAGAGCCTTGTGAATTCCCAAGGAAAAGTAATACATCATCAGCATAAAGGCTAAGTTTATGGTCCATATTTCAGTTTGAATCCCTTTAATATTTACATTTTGACGGATTGCTGCTGCTAGCGGCTCAATGAAAATTACAAAAAGAGAGGGAGAGAGTGGGCAGCCCTGCCTAGTGCCCCTCTGCAGACTGAAACTTTGTGAAATGAGATCATTTGTCCTAACACGTGCATTCGGAGAGCTGTGTAGTGTTCTGATCCAGTTTAAAAAGGATGAACCGAATCCAAATTTTTGCAGAACTGCTAGTAAGAATTTCCAATTTACCAGATCAAATGCCTTCTCTGCATCTAAAGACACGATTGTCGTCTCTAATTGTTAATAGAACAATAGTCTATTATATTTATCAGTCGACGTGTATTATTGGCTGAGTGCCGACCCTTGATAAAGCCTGTTTGATCTGGATGTACAATAAATGGAGTAATACTTTCTAATCTTTTGGCAAGGGCTTTGCAAATTATTTTAAGATCTACATTAATGAGAGAGATTGGCCTGTAGCTGGATGGGAGTGTGGGGTCTTTGCCTGGTTTAAGAAGCAGGCTAATGTTAGCAGAGTTTAAGGTTGGAGATAAGATGTGGTCATTCTGAATCTGAGTTACCATTCTGAAAAAAATGGGAGCTAGCTCAGACCAAAATTCTTTATAAAACTCGGCTGGAAAACCATCTGGGCCTGGGGCTTTATTATTTGGGAGATGCTGTAGGGCTTCACTAAGTTCAGACAATGAAAGAGGTAAATCCAGAGCTGCAGCCTGGCTGTCATTTAGTTTTGGTAGATTTATATTATTAAGAAATTCTTCAATTTCAGTATCAGATGGGTTAATCTGTGGTGAATATAAGGCTTCATAGAAGTCTCTGAAAGAGTTATTTATTTGTTGTGGGTCATGAGTAATAATACCAGTCGAGTCTTTAATAGAAAAAATAGCTGTTTTTTCTTTATTCAGTTTTAATTGCTTGGCCAGGAATTTTCCAGATTTATTTCCATGCTCAAAGTTTTCCAAACGCAGCCTCTGCAACATAAATTGTGTCCTTTTATCAATTATTTCATTTAGCTCCAGTTTCAGTTTCCTCAGGCTGATAATTGTATGTTCTTGTGGTGAAGCGGCATAGGCAGTTTCTAAAGATTTAATTTTTTGTTCTAATTCTAACACAAGTGCTTTTTCTTTATTTTTCCTATGCGAGCAGTAAGATATTATTTTGCCCCGCATTACTGCCTTTCCTGCTTCCCAAAGAACACATGGTGATATTCCTGGAATATCATTATATTCTAAGTATGCTGACCATTCCTTTTTGAAATAATTAATAAAATCTTCTTCTTTAAGTAATGATGTATTAAATCTCCAGTTCCTGATTGGTGGGGTGACTCTTTTCTGTGTCAGAGACATAGACACCGGTGCATGATCGCTAATAGTGATAGGGTGAATCTGAGTGTCTGTGATATCCATCATTATGGAGCTGCTAACTAAAAAGTAATCTAAGCGGGAATGAGATTTGTGTACTGGTGAGAAAAAACTATAATCTCTCAAAGTAGGGTGATGTGAACGCCAAGCATCGCAAAGTCCAAAATCCTTCATGTACTGTTTAAGAATGTCTGCAGACTGCCAGTTCCTCTGACTCACTGCTGTACTGAGCCTGTCAATATCTGCATTAAGTACCAGGTTGAAGTCTCCTCCTATTACAAGTGTGGTGTCAGAGTGATCTGAGAGTGAAGTGAACAAAGCATGAAAGAAGGAGGGGTCATCAACATTTGGCCCATATATACTAGCAATACATAAATCTGTATTCTGTATAGATAAATTAAGTATTATAAATCTACCTTCAGGGTCTATTGTACTGTTGCTAATGTTAAAGTTTATCTTCTTGTTAATCAATATAGCTACACCTCTTTGTTTGGAGTTATAGCAGGCTGAGTACGTGTGAGGGAACTGTGGAGAGGAAAGAGTGAGCACAGATGTTTTGGACACATGTGTCTCCTGTAGAAAAACAACATCTGCTTTTAAGTCTTTTAACCGATTAAAAATTTTTAGTCTCTTTTCCCTCGAACCAGCCCCGTGCACATTCCATGAGACAAATCTGAGTGTGCTCATATTTAAACTAACTGATGGACTGTTGTGTGCTCACTAAGGATGTGTGTGTGTGTACATATGTTCTGTATGTTGGCGTGTGCCCTTTATATTGATGTGTGCGTGTGTATGTGCGCTGTATGTTGGTGTGTGTGCATCTGCGCTGTATGTTAGTGTAGTAAACTGTAGCATTGTAAGTGACGTAAACATATTGCTGAGTGCAGAAAGAAAAAAGACGTGTAAAAAGTGACCTAAGTGACATAAGAATGAAATTAGATGAGGGGAAAACAAAACAGAACAAACAAACAAACAAACGATCACGGTACTGTGCTGACTCGTCGGCGTTAATGGTACTACTTAGACAGATTTAGACTATTTAATGGTACTGTTTAGATAGTTGAAAAAAAACTCAGAAAAGAACGTTAATATGGACACAGATCACCTGATCGATCAGCAGAGCCATGGCGTGGTGTTTTTGTCTCGGTAAAGCTGTCCGTTTACATACAGTTTGTCCACGGCGATGACAGCCCGGGAGCCTCCCTGCATGAACTTCTTCCGGATGGGGAATAGAGCCTTGCGTCGCTCCAGAATCTCCTTTGGAAACTGGTCGTTGACGCTGAAGTCCGTCCCTCTCAGCTCCCGGCCGCGGCTCTTCACCAGCTCTTTTTCTTTGAAGTGTTCGAATTTGGCCACGATCGGTCTGGGTCTGCGTGCTCCGGGTCGCTTCCCTCCCAGGCGGTGGACTCTATGGAAGGCGATGGTCTTCACGGCGTCCTCCGGGAGCTTCAGGTGAGTTTGGATAAATTCCTTCACTGTAGCCTCCGGGTCCTCCTCTGCCTTCTCCGCGATACCTGAAAACACAAGATTTTCTCTCATGCTGCGGGCCTGAAGCTCGATAATCGATTCTTTAATTTTCTTATTTTCTTCTGAGAGCCGGGTCGTTTCCTCGGTGAGGGAATTCACCGACTCTCTGAGGACAAGCGTTTTCAGCAGCCAGTGTTTCCACCTGATGCTGGCTGAACTCGACTGACTCCCGCAGGGCCTGAAACTCCTTGTGAAGGATTTCAACCAGGGCCAAGCGGGCGTCAAAGCTGGACAATTTGTTATTAATGGACTCCAGAATGTCCACAATATTGGTGGTGGGTGGCGAAGTTGCCTCTGGGGAATCTTCTGGGCGGCTTCTTTTTGTGGACGGCGTTGCTTTGCTGGTGGAGGGAGTCGGCGTCTTGTCTGTTTTCCCCATGACGACTCGCTCAAAACACCCGTCGATGTACCGCAGCAAACTATCCAGGTCCTCTTCACCGTCCTCCAGATTGTTGAAAATAATTTAAGTTAGGCTAAGAAACTACCTATATTTTTTGGTTTTAAGCCTGTCTAGTTATAATTGGCGAAAAAAAAAAAAAAAGGCTAATCACGCAAATGTTTGCTGATAGAGTCACGCCGCCATTAACGATACTGCCGAGATTCACAAAGTCTCGCGTGACTACAGCATAGTCTCCTACAGTCTCCTACCTACCCCTACCTAGGAAAGGGAATATTTAAGGCCTTGGATAAATACATGTACAGTAAACTCAGCTGGGACTACTGTGTAGGTGTGTGCAATGGTGCGGCAGCAATAACTGCCCATCTGTCTGGCTTCATGACTCACATGAAGCACATTGCACCAAACTGTGATTCCATTTGTTTTTTCATTCATCATGAAGTACTGGCATGTAAGAGACTGTTGCCAGAGTTCAACCAGGTGGTGAATGATATTGCTGAAAGAATCAATTTTGTCAAAACAGGTGCACCAAATACACATTTTTCTGAACAACTTTGTGACAACATGGAAGTATAACACAAGTGACTCTTGCTACATATGGAAGTCACTGGCAGCTCATGCAATTGAGCTCTGCCAGCCACTGTCAGTGTTTCTCTCTGAGAAACGCACTCAAATGGCTGACCGCTTCATAGACCATGAATGGGCGGCAAAATTGTCACACTTCTGTGACATATTTGCAGACTGCTAACAATCTAAGCTCAAGTTAACAAAACATGCGTTATTCCTTTATTTCCAAAACATTAACCGAATTATATCTCCCACCAATACAACAGAAAAAAACTACTGGAGTTAAACTGATGGAGAACTGAAGGCTTTATTCACATCTCAGTCTAGCCCATCCTTCTGGATTAAAGCTAATGGAGAACACCCACAGCAATCACATTGAAGACACATCCCATTCCCATCCACATACTTGTGTGAGGCTGACAAGCTGCACTCTACTGACATGTAGCATTGAGTTTTTACACACTGTAACATGACAGTAGTAGTACATTAATAGCAGGCCTGTAGTCAGTGGCGCAAAAGGGGGTATGCAGTATATGCAATGCATAGGGGCGCCGCACAAGAGGGGGCGCCAAAACGATGTGGGAAAATATTTCTCTAGTTGCATTTTCTGTATTTAACAGCTGTGCATATGACATGATCAATAACAGATGTGCGGCGCTGATTAGGAGCCCCTGCGCTCCTTCACCTCCCCTCCTCCTGTCCCCGTTTAAAGACAGTCGGTAAGTTATGTCATAGAAGTCTCGTATTTTATAAGTCCACGAATAAGTGATCTGCACACATGAACACAGTAATGTTGAGAGGATGCAGATGGTCTGTGTGGTTTTACTCCTGTGCAGTAAAACCACACAGACCACCCACATCCTCTCAACATTTACTGTGTTCATGTGTGCAGATCAGCTGCTATTTTTTCTTACAATCAGCTGTAGCCACCAGACCGATCACTATAACCACAGCCTGGTGATAATCACACTATTGTGGTTTGTGCGATTGTTTGGTGCCGTTTCCTTCACTTTCTATGAACTGACAGATTTCCTCAGGCAGATAATCACACCTGTGTAATAAGGCACGTCACCAAACTCAGAAGCTATTTACTCCAGAAAAGACTGAAACTGCTGTGATTTAAACCTCTTATAAAGTTCCCTGTCTGTGTTTCGGTGTTTATGACGCGTTCTGTCTTCAGGACTTTGCTGCGCACCGTTTCCTGCTGTGTGACGCAGTGATGCACTGTCAGCTCACCTGTGCAGGTCTCCCTCTTCATCTTTTCCCATATCTGTCCCACCAATCCGCTCTTTTCCCCGCATCGCGAGTGAGGAAAAGAGACAGATGGTTTACCTCCAATGTCAGCGTTCAGGTCTTTTGCCTCCCACCTGATTGGGAAATCCCTGTTTTCCACTTTTCGTTTGGTCATTTTTGGGGAGTCAGGCAGCTTAAATGTCACCAAAGTGCTGACCGATGTTTTTTATCCGCTGATACGGAAAACGGGATAGCACAGTTCTTGCCGGCTGCCGGCAGCTGTTGCAGTGCATTGTGGGATTAGTAGTGTAAGTGGTGGAAGCACATTTATCTGCGGGCCAAGCTATATGAAATCATCTTGCTGGCCGTTAAAATTAGATCGTGGGCTGGAAGTGGCCCGCAAGCCTCGAGTCTGACACATTTGACATAGAGAAAAACTGCAGTACGGAACTTAAAATGTGTAGATGAATTGTTCGTGCGAAAAATTATTTCTTATCTGATTACTTGATTAATTGATGGAATAATCAAAACAATACTCGATTAATAAAATAGTTGCAGCCCTACTTGTATTCAGAAAGCCATAGTCAAACATTAGTTTTCAGCATCAGTGGAGCTGTGAAAGGCCTTCAAGAGAAATGACATGCACCTCGAGAAATGTAACTACAGGTTCACAAAGACTGTGATTAGGCTTTAGATGTGCTTTCTGGTTACATGTGTAGGCCCCGTCACTCAGCTACAAGCAGGAGCAACTTTTAGTGGTAGCATTAGCTTGCTAATTAGCATTGGGGGGGGGGGTCCAAAAATGTGTCCGCATACACCTCAGAAAGTATATAGCTGCGCCCCTACTTGTAGTGCCACTTCCCCTCTCTCTCCCATCACCAGTCCATTAAAATCTACTGTCCGGTCATTGTGATGGAAAAGGTTGGGAACCCCTCCCTTACACCTTCATGATAGTGGAGAGATCACTATGTTGGTGTTGCAACAAACCCAATTCCCCTTTATAATGCTAACTGAACCCTGGCCTCCAGAATTACACATATTTAGATTAGGACTCAGCTCCAGCTGGGGTGCTTTTTAAAGTGAAAATATAGAGCATATCCTTTCTAAACTACAAGGGATTCAGGACTACAGACTGCCTTTCAGGGTTACTTTGGCACATCAAGGTCTATAATACTGTTTTATCCAGTCTGTTAATCCCCTCTGTTCATGAGACAAAGAGTTACTCTGAAATTCTCTCTTTGACAAGGGCAGCAATTTTACTTTGACAAGAAATCGAATTCTTTAGAGTTCAGCACGTCTGAGCTGCCAAATAGAATAACCCATCGTGCAACATACTGTGAAACCTGTTGTTATTTTCTTGATTATGAGCAGTTGTCCATACATCTTAGCTTAAATAAATTAATTCTCATTCAAGTTAATTTATTTACAGTACCAGTGAATAGTTTGGAAGTGTGTCCAAACCTTTCACTGTATGTATGTTAGTTTAAACAGAGCAATTCTTTTCTAGTATATATATATGGTCATGCCCATGAGGCACACACTTACAAAGGTCAGTTTACCTGTTTCAAATGAGGGATTTAATGATACCATGATTTCTTTATGATTTACAGTGGTGCAATAATTTCACTACAAATTAGTTAATGATATGTTTTAAAGTATTAACTTCTTAGCTTCCTCAACCATGTATCCATGGAAAGGTGTGATCTCACATTTGATCTCGGGAAATCATCTTCCTTATGAATTTACCTTACTTCAGCCTGGATTGTGGCTCTGATGCTTTATAATCCTTACCCTCCCTCTTGTTACTGCTCACAGAGGATCAAGGTGCTGAAATTCAAGTGGAGCTTATTGTGCACTGAGTAGAGCTGTCATTTCTTGAAATCAATGGCATCTAGCTCCACTTGCTGCAAGCCTACTATTCCAACCAAAATGATTATCGTGACTATTTTGATCAACATTAAGATCACAATTATTTGTTAAAATTGCATCAAAAAGAGCCAGTGTTCGGGTATCTGACTAGGATGCCTCTTGGGTGCCTTTTGGGTGAGATATTCCGGGCATGTTCTACCAGGAGGAGGCCCCGGGGTAGACCCAGGACATATGAGAGAGAGAATATCTCTCGGCTGGCCTGGGAACACCTTGGGGGCCCCCTGGACGAGCTGGGGAGATTGATTGATTGATTGATTAATTGATTGATTGATTTTAGTGACAGAAATGTTTTTATAGCACTGACTAAGCACTTATATTTTCACATCTGTACAAATCTTTGTATCAAATTAAAATTGGTTAATTAATTACATTCAGCACCAAATCCTAACAAACTTAAATCAATTGTGCTATATTCCTGTTAAATAAAATTGTTTTGTGGACAAATAAGGTGGTTATTAATCTGGAATTAGTGCATTTCTTAGTAGCAAAACATAAATTGTTTCACTTCATTCATTAAATCTGCTTTATGATGTAACTAAAACTTGTGGCAAGTGTTAAAGAGATTGAGACCCCAAAGGTCTTAAACTCCTGGGACAGTCTAAATAAAGGGCTTAATATCCCACCTGGCAATAATTGTTAAAGAATTGAGTTAAAAAATAAATACATATGTGAATATGCTCATGGTAAATCATGTTGAAATAAACTCGTAGGTTAACTGAACAAAGAAAAAGTAGCCAAATTAAGTGAAAGTGATCATTCTGTAATGGAAAAAAACGTGATGATTAAACTGCGATAAGAGAATAAGGCCTAACAGCCAGCCTTCTTATGGGTTAGACTAATATGGAGTGCTATACCAGGATACTCTTGTTTGCTTTTGCTAAATGAATCATGCATCATTCTAATCTAATACAACTGTAATCAAGAAAAAGTAATCAATATAATGAATGAGAAAGTATAAAGTTAAGAATATGAGCTGCAATGATCTGTGTGTCTGAGATGAGAAATGCAGAGGAGGCTTTTTTTTTGTGGATTACTTTAAGCACCTGTTGAAAAATTATTTTGGAATATTATTTCCTTTATTTGCATTGCTCCAAGCACAGCCCATGTTAGATCTTATCCAACTGGAGCTGGAGCATATGGTACTGGATTACTGCTTTCCCAATTGGAATATTCCAGACCCGGCCAGAAGGGAAGTATGCCATTGGCCCTTGTGTAACCACTCTTCATTCATCTTAAGATCGGTATTAAAGAAAAAGAGATAACCACTTGAAGAGATATACCAGGGTCATAGAAAACAAACTGAACCATCCAATATATACTCTCAGTAGCTAGGGAACAATATGAGAAAGCACCCCCACCAAGGCTAGAGATGGAGCAATACTGAAAGAGGAGATGGGTAAAGGATGCAATACACAGCAAAAAATGCTCAGTGGCTAATGGATCTAAAAACAACCACAGCAAACTCCCTGAACATGCTAAAGTAACCGTCACATTGGTAGACATCCAGCAAAGAGTCTCAAATATGACGAGTTGGAAAGCACAAGGCCCTGACATGATTCACACTTACCTAAAAAAGAACCACCTCAGACAGATCAATAACACTGGCTACGGATACTGACTACAGAATGGGGCAAACATCAGTCACCTGCTGTACATGGATGACATCAAGCTGTATGCCAGGAGTGAAAGACATATCGATTCACTGATCCACAGGCAATCAACACCTATGCCATGCCAGTCATCAGATACCCTGCTGGGATAATAAGCTGGCTAAAGGAGGAAATAAAAGCCACTGACATCAAGACAAAAATGCAGAAGAAAGGAGGCTGGGGACTAGTGAGTGTCAGAACCACTATCCTAGATGAAACAACAAAGATCCACTAATACATCAGGAAGATGGCCACTAAGATTTATGTGTTTAGTGAGTAACACAGGCAGCAGAAGCCCAAGAAAGAAGAGGAGAAAGATAAGTAATCATGGAAAAACAGGGCACTAAACGGGATATACCACCAGCATATAGAAATGGACTGGTTCTTATATACTGTTTTTCTACTCTAATTTGAGCACTCAACATGCCTCATTCATACAAGCACTTCTTTCTATGTCTAAATGATTTCTAATATTCACACACATTCATACTCCAGCAGTTGCATCAAAGGGCAGCTTGGGGTTTAGTGTCTTACCCAAGGATACTTGATGCAGACTGGAGATGCCAGGGATTGAACCACCAACCTTCCAATTACTAGGTGACCTGCTCTACCTCCTGAGCTACAGCCACCCCAAAAAGTGGCTGACATTAAAAAAAAAAAATCCTACCAATGGCTGGAAAAAAGCTGAGCTGAAAGAAAGTACAGAGGCACTAATCGTAGCAGCACAGGAACAAACTCTAAACACAAGGCACACCAGACAAGACTCCAGGTGAAGGTGCAAGATGCTAGCAGGCAGGGCATACATGGAACGCCATAACCAAGTGGCTGGCATAGTGTACAGGAACGTCTGGGGTCTTGCCTGGTGTGATAGACCCCAGCCTCTATCAATCTTGTGCTTAGAGCTTGTTTCTGTGCTGCCATGATTAGTGCTGTCTGTCAGTCCAACTTTGTCCAGCCATTGGCAGGATTTTTCTATTTCAGCCACTTCTTCTATCTGCTGGTGGTACATGCCGTGCAGAGGCCTGTCCTTCCATGATGGTTCCTGCTCTTGCTCCTCTTTTTCCTCGGGTTTCTGCTGCCTGAGGTACTCATGCATCTTCGTTGTTTTGTCTAGGATAGTGGTTCTGACTCTCACTGGTCCTCGGACACCTTCCTTCCGCTTAGCGTACAGTCTCAGGGTGCTGGATTTTGGGGTGAAACCCTCCATTCATGGTAAGGAGCTTTCTTGTCTTGACAGCAGTGTCTTCTATGGCCTGCTTTGACCAGCTTATTATCCCAGCAAGGTATCTGACAACTGGCAGGGCGTAGGTGTTGGTAGCCTGGATCTTGTTCTTCCCATTCAGCTGACTGCTTACGACTTGGAACTGGCATTCTGGTGTTGTGTGTTGCATCCTTCTCCCATGTGCTGTTTCAGTATTGCTCCATCTCCAGCCTTGGTGGGGGTGCTATTCTCATATTGTTCTCCTGCCACTGATAGTACAGTAATCCCTCACTTATCGCGGGTGTTGCGTTCCAGGACCACCTGCGATAAGTGAAAATCCGCGAAGTAGGGACGCTATATTTATTTGAATACTTATACATTATTTTAGTAGTTATACACTATTTCAAGTTTTTATAAAACCTCCCCACACACTTATACACCAAATATATACATTACTTTCTTCCTGCTCTTGATGGAGATGGTCGCGTTCTACCTCTCTCCCTGCCCTCCCCATCTCTCCACTTGCTGTGAGAGCGTCTCTCACACACTGTCCGAATAAGAATAAGATTGAGAGCAACAGGGATCTGGTAAACTGGGCCTTCACCACCATTGATCGAATTTTTTCCACTATGAGATCGGGGAAAGGGGAGCCTGCGTGTCCGAGTGGAACAGACCTGGTTGGATACGTCATCGATTCTTGGAGCTCGTGGAGACCTGTGTGCTTCTCGGCCCTCGAGGTTGAAGACGTGGAAGACGCCTACATATTCGGCCATTTGGTAGTGGTATCTTTTCTGTTTGGGCTCGGAGGATACCTGATTTACCGGGAAATCAAGAAAATCTGGGCAGCAGTTCGACATCTGCAGAGGCTGCCGACCCAGGTGGACGGGCTGTCCAGGGCCGTACAAACTCAGACTCAAAGCCTGGTGGACCTGAGCCGTAGGGTTGGTGAGTAGAACGTGCTCGCAGGCGAGAGGGGTTCGATCTGGAGATAAGGTTCAGTTCTGCACAGTGAGGACGGTAACTAATGAATTTGGAATATTGGATTAGTGAATGGTTCCCAGTGAGACTGAAGGCTGTTGGAAAAAAAACAAGCAGCCTGTTCCAAAACAACATCTGCATTATCAGGAATTCGGCTCCCTAGCCGGCCTTGGGCTGGCAATCATATCTCTCCAGGCCTATGTGTGATGGTCGCTCTCCCCCTCAGCCCTCTCTGTGATTTGTGAAGCTGGATCTGGTGTACCACGGCCGCTGATGAATTTCCATCACTATCGGCAAACTGTTTTGGCTAGGAGCTGGCATCTGGCTCCACAATGCCCCCACCCTCTCGTCTCCGTCTGCATCCCCTCCTGACCTGACCTTACCCACCATATTGCTATCCTGGCTTTAAATGTGCAAATATGCTTTTGCTGAGGTGTTTTTTGGAACCTCGTACAGTGTTTATAATGAATACAGTACGAGATGATTTTTTTGAACCTAACTATCCCAGTGTATCTCTTTCTGTTCTTCTGCTAAAGGTAGCGCTGCAAGTCAGCTGCATGACCTCAGGACACCTGTCCCCCCTGTTTGCTTCTGTTTTTTGTATTTCTTGGATGAGTGTTCTGGAACACAAATTTCATTATATGTTTTCATTATATGTTTACATATATATGACAATAAAGAAATCTTGAAACCTTACTGTAAAACACGTACTACGCATGTGAAGAAGGAGTACCTCAAAAACCCGCGAAACAGCGAAAATACCGCAATAAATATTTTACACTAATATTAATTGAAAACCTGCGAAACAGCGAGTCCGCGAAACAGCGAGTCCGCGAAACAGCGAACCGCAAAGTAGAGAGGGATTACTGTATACCTTGGATGGTTCAGTGGAGAACATCTGGTTTATTCTCCTGGCTTCTATCTCTCTGGTATACCTCTTTAGATGGTTAGCCAAGGCTGTGAGTCTTTGCTTGACAGTCTCTAAGTCCTCAGGTATGGACAGCCTGTTGTACTTCATAGGCACCCCTTTCTTTATTACACCTTCCCTCTGTGCTGCCATGATCTTAGCCTCTAGTTGCCGTTTCCATAGAGGCTACTGCTTCTTGTGAGTGTTCATCTTGTAGCCACGCATCTCAAGGATCACTGCTGCTGTAGCAAAGATCAACTGATTGGTTTCTTTGATGGCCGAATAAGGAATCGCCTGTAGTGCTGCATTCACATCTTCTAGTAGACTTTCAGAGGCTACTTCACATAGTCTTGGTAGTCGGCTTCCAGACGTCCAGGTTTCCATCTTAGCCATGATCTTATCTTTCAGGTCAGCTGCTCTGGTATTCGGCGTACTAGTTATTATTATTGGGGCTTGATACCCAATCTCGGAGTGTGAAGATGATATCTCCCCCCTGACCTGTAATACTGGCTCCCCCTTGCCCAAGCATTTGTGTTCTGCCTCATTAATTTCTAGTTGCAACAGCAGTTGCTTATTTCGTATGTTGGAACACTGAGCTATGAGTTGTGTATATACCCCCCTCCCTTTATTTTTTTTTAACTGATTAATTTTTTGTTATGCCATGACTAGAGATTGATGTCCTTTCAATTTTCTGCAGTTGAATTTATGTTTAGGGCCACTGTATGAGTAACTGTAACTGTCCTGATAGCTACAAAGTAACATGTCTGTTGGTAGCAAAGTTTGTTCAGAAGCTCTACTGACTTACCCATAGATGCAGGAGATGTCAATGACCACGTCAATCATATCACAACACAGTTCATAAGTCTGCATATCTACTGGACTGCTGTCTGTAGCGATGTAAATCTTGCTAACCACGTCAAACAAGAAGGCCTTTTCAATACCTGAGTTCTGAAATCAGAGGCAGAGAAACAGAAGAGGAGCAGGAGCTATTAGTGAGCTAACACAAATCATTGAAAAGAAGAAAATTTAAATTAAGACAGCATTAAACAAATAAGATCATTTCATCTGATCATCTTACAAGCTTTATTGTTTGACCTACTAGTTGCTGGAATGCATCTATATTACTCACAAGATTGTACTGAATTGAATTATATAGTAACCTAACCCATGAGATAATTCCTGCTTCAAAGCTTAAACCACATATAGACAGGCAGTCTAGGTCATCCAAGAATTGTTACTTTAACAGTTACAGGTACTCAAACGCTAAGGATTTTCATATTTTTTTGTGATGCACTTTTCATAATCAGCAGTGTGGCAGGCAAGATATGGACTCAAGTGCAAGACTCCAGAGGCGAAGTGTAAATTCTGATCATGCAGATTTATTGCTGGTGTACAGAAACATGGTGAGCTTTTACAACAGCAAATAATCCATCTGGTAGTGATGAGAGTGTGAAACTGAAGTTACGATACATGCTTCAAACCCTGGGCTTACAACTCCAGAGAACTGCTGCTTCGAAGATTGCATCAGGATGAAAAAAAAATTACGTGACATATGACGTCCGAACAGGGGCGCAGCTATATACTTTCTGAGGTGTATGCGGACACATTTTGGATGCCCCCCCCTCCCCCAATGCTAATTAGCAAGCTAATGCTAACCACTAAAAGTTGCTCCTGCTTGTTAACTGAGTGACGGGGCCTACACATGTAACCAGAAAGCACATCTAAAGCCTAATCACAGTCTTTGTGAACCTGTAGTTACATTTCTCGAGGTGCATGTCATTTCTCTTGAAGGCCTTTCACAGCTCCACTGGTGCTGAAAACTAATGTTTGACTATGGCTTTCTGAATACAAGTAGGGCTGCAACTATTTTATTAATCGAGTATTGTTTTGATTATTCCATCAATTAATCAAGTAATCAGATAAGAAATAATTTTTCGTACTAACAATTGATCTACACATTTTAAGTTCCGTACTGCAGTTTTTCTCTATGTCAAATGTGTCAGACTCGAGGCTTGCGGGCCACTTCCGGCCCACGATCTAATTTTATACTGCCAGCAAGATGATTTCATATAGCTTGGCCCACGGATAAATGTGCTTCCACCACTTACACTACAAATCCCACAATGCACTGCAACAGCTGCCGGCAGCCGGCAAGAACTGTGCTATCCCGTTTTCCGTATTGCCGATTGATCAATGATCAGCGGATAAAAACATCGGTCAGCACTTTGGTGACATTTAAGCTGCCTGACTCCCCAAAAATGACCAAACGAAAAGTGGAAAACAGGGATTTCCCAATCAGGTGGGAGGCAAAAGACCTGAACACTGACATTGGAGGTAAACCATCTGTCTCTTTTCCTCACTCGCGATGCGGGGAAAAGAGCGGATTGGTGGGACAGATATGGGAAAAGATGAAGAGGGAGACCTGCACAGGTGAGCTGACAGTGCATCACTGCGTCACACAGCAGGAAACGGTGCGCAGCAAAGTCCTGAAGACAGAACGCGTCATAAACACCGAAACACAGTGAACTTTATAAGAGGTTTAAATCACAGCAGTTTCAGTCTTTTCTGGAGTAAATAGCTTCTGAGTTTGGTGACGTGCCTTATTACACAGGTGTGATTATCTGCCTGAGGAAATCTGTCAGTTCATAGAAAGTGAAGGAAACGGCACCAAACAATCGCACAAACCCCAATAGTGTGATCATCACCAGATTGTGGTTATAGTGATCGGTCTGGTGGCTACAGCTGACGTAAGGAAAAAATAGCAGCTGATCTGCACACGTGAACACAGTAAATGTTGAGAGGATGTGGATGGTCTGTGTGGTTTTACTGCACAGGAGTAAAACCACACAGACCATCTGCATCCTCTCAACATTTACTGTGTTCATGTGTGCAGATCACTTATTCGTGGACTTATAAAATACGAGACTTCTATGACATAACTTACCGACTGTCTTTAAACGGGGACAGGAGGAGGGGAGGTGAAGGAGCGCAGGGGCTCCTAATCAGCGCCGCACATCTGTTATTGATCATGTCATATGCACAGCTGTTAAATACAGAAAATGCAACTAGAGAAATATTTTCCCACATCGTTTTGGCGCCCCCTCTTGTGCGGCGCCCCTATGCATTGCATATAGTGCATACCCCCTTTTTGCGCCACTGTGTCCGAAGCAGCAACTGCTTCGTTCTCAGAATGAATCACCTGACTGGCTCAAGTGATTCACTGGTTACAAGTGAAGCAGCAAGAGCGAGACAGTCAGCCAGGTTTAGCATTGTTTTGGCCAACAGTTACTGCTGAGTTATGACTTAAAGACAACCTTTGCTGGCTCGTCCTTTCAACGTGATGACAGACGCTGTTGTATCAAGATTAACGCAAAAGCGGTAGTTTCACAAGCACACCCAGTTAATGCCATGTTTTCCCAGCACTCTGCTCAGTAATGCAAAACACACATATTCATCCATCTTTATTTGTAAATAGAACCTGATATCATGATATTTGGTCATAACGTGTGTGCTTCAAACAATGCAAAGTTGCCTCAGATCATTGAGGTGTGTGAGTGCGTGCATGCAGGTGTGTAATTGAAAGCACTGCATTTTTCCAGGAGAGGGCGCTATAATTGAAGCATTGAGTAATGAACCTATTTTTGAAACAACTGGTTCAAGTGGTTCAGTGCTTCACAAAAGCTTCATTTTCTCATCACTGCCAACTGGAACACACAGTGAACTTGGAACAGGAAAACACGCTACCATGAGGGAGGACACAACAAGGAACAGAAGAAAACTAAGGGCTTAAATACATACAGGAGGTGATTATGGAAAAAGGAAACAGTTGGGTGACACAGGAAACAGATGAACAGAATCTGACTAAACAAGGGAAACAAAACCGAACACAATGCACACAGGACAAGGGCTGGCAAAAGAAAACAAGAAATGACTATGACAAAAATGCAGACTTGAAATATAAACACAGGGAAACCCGAAATTAATATCAATAAACTTTAACCAAAAATGTTCAGAAAAATGAAACTAAATGGTAAATGTCACACAATATAAGAACTTATACTTACTTATATGAGTACTCAAAGGGCTTTAAACAAGGCCTGAGGATACAAATAGCGAAAACCAACCAGAAACACTAAGAAAAATGTACAAACTCAAGACTGCAAAAACACATAATAACTTTAAATAACAAAAGATGAAAGTCCAAAGAACTGAGAACACTGGGTCACGGGCCCAGGACTATGACAGCACTAGTACATGTGGCACATGTATTAATCGTTTTCATAAATCCCAACCTATGTTATCAGTGAGCTAGTCAGGAAAATTCACAGCCTGGAGGTACTGGAGGATCGAGGGCTTTCTAGCTATCAGGCTTGCTATTACTTATAGCCATGCCCGCTTCCTAATTGGGGAAATAGCAAACAGTTCTGATAAAAAATCAGTAAAATTCTCAGCCCAGTGTGACAGTACCTGAGCCTGGTGCAGTCTCAGGTGATCAATCGCTGGCTAGAACCCTGGTTATGTATATAAAATATCCACAAAATTTTTAATTGCCATGCTAACATGGAAATTTCTATACAACAGAATGGACGCACCACAGGGGACTGTCCTCTCCTTTCTTGTTCCCACTGCACACATCTGACCTTCAGTACAACTCTGTCATATGTAGAAATTCTCACATAAGATGACTATCATCAGATTTGCCATGAGTGGTCAGAAGTGTACAGGAGACTGGTGGATGACTTTGTGGAATGGTGCCAACCAAACGAACTGCTGCTGAACATGTCCAAGATTAAGGAGACAGTAGTGAGCTACCGTAGGTCTGGACCACCCCCACAGCTAGTCTCTACTGGGGGACTGATGTGGAAATGGTGAGGACCTACAAATACCACGGTCTGCAGCTGGATGACAAGCTTGACTGGTCAGTGTGCACAGACACACTTTACAGGAACAGGCAGAACCATTCCTTCAATATCTGCAGAAAACTCCTGCAGATGTTCTACCAGTCTATAGTTGCCAGCATTCTCTTTTATGCGGCAGTGTGCTGGGGAGGCAGCACCAGGAAGAGAGATGCACTGAGGCTGGATAAGTTGGTCAGGTGGGCTGGGTCAGAGCCATCAGACTTTTTAAGGCTTCACTTGGGAGACCTTAATCATCAATACATATCTTGATATTTGGCACTCTGTAAATCAGACACTATCACCTTACTGCTGTATATTACTGCACTGCATTGTTGCGCATCTGCCTCGATGACTATCCATTTGTATATGTATATTGCACTACCAGACTCATTTATATCCCAATATTCTTTCTTTGTTTTCTTTGTTTTCAGTGCAATAAGCCACTGTACAGCTTAGTATAGTTTGTATAAAGTATAGTTTTTATAGTTAGTCTGTATTGTTATTATAATTTAATACAGGTACCCACTGTTGTTTGTATTCTATTTATTGTGCATGTTAAGCTGCGGGCTGCCCTGATTTCCTTTGGGATCAAAAAAGTGTCTGTCAGTCTGTCAGTCAGTCAGTCAGTCATATCCACTGTTTCAGCTCATCTTTTGAGTTGTTTTTCTGAAAGAGACACTGACTGACCAGGGCACTTCATGTCATGGCATATTAAAAAGGTTAAGTCTATTCGGACAACCATGTACCACCCCCAAACCAACAGTCTGGTGGAACACCTAAATAAGACCCTAAAGTTAGGGATTGGTAAGTTTATCCATGAGAATGAGTGCAACTCGGATTCCTGGTTAGACCCTCTGCTATTCCTAGCGTGGGAGGTGCCCCAGGTCTCCATGGGATTTTCTCCGCTCAAACTGCTGGTTAGCAGGAAACTGCATGAGGTGTTGGACCTACTTAAAGAAAATTGAGAGGAAGGTCCAAGCCCAAGTAAAAACGAGATTTAATATGTCCTGGACTGGAAAGCAAAACTAACAAAACAAAACAACAAACAATCACCTCAAGGCGCTTGATATATTAGGTAAAGACCCTTCAATAATACAGAGAAAACCCAACAGTCATGTTGAGCAAGCACTTGGTGACAGTGGGAAGGAAAAACTCCCTTTAAACAGGAAGAAACCTCCAGCAGAACCAGGCTCAGGGAGGCGTAGTCATCTGCTGTGATTGGTTAGGGCTGAGGGGAGGGAAACAGGACAAAAGACACACTGTGGAAGACAGCCAGAGATGAATAATAATTAATGATTAAATACAGAGTGAAGTATAAACAAAGTAAATAACGTGAATGAAAAGAAACAGCCTAGGCCTATAGCAGCCTGACTAAGGGAGGGTTCAGGGTCACCTGATCCAGCCCTAACTATAAGCTTGATCATAAAGGAAAGTTTTAAGCCTAATCTTAAAAATAGAGAGGGTGTCTGTCTCCTGAATCCAAGCTGGGAGCTGGTTCCACAGAAGAGGGGCCTGAAAGCTGAAGGCTCTGCCTCCCATTCTACTCTTAAGTATCCTAGGAACCACAAGTAAGCCAGCAGTCTGAGAGTGAAGTGCTCTGTTGGGGTGATACGGTACTATGAATTCTTTGAGATAAGATGGGCCTGATTATTCAAGACCTTGTATGTGAGGAGAAGGATTTTAATTTCTATTCTAGATTTAACAGGGAGCCAATGAAGAGAAGCCAATATGGGAGAAATCTGCTCTCTCTTTCTAGTCCCTGTCAGTACTCTAGCTGCAGCATTTTGGATCAGCTGAAGGCTTTTCAGGGAGCTTTTAGGACAGCCTGATAGTAATGAATTACAATAGTCCAGCCTAGAAGTAATAAATGCATGAATTAGCTTTTAAGCATCACTCTGAGAAACGATGTTTCTAATTTTAGAAATATTGCACAAATGCAAAAAAAGTGGTCCTACATATTTGTTTAATATGTGCATTGAAGGACATATCCTGGTCAAAAATGAATCCAAGATTTCTCACAGTGTTACTGGAGGCCAAAGTAATGCCATCCAGAGTAAGTATCTGGTTAGACACCATGTTTCTAAGATTTGTGGGACCGAGTACAAGAATTTCAGTTTTATCTGAATTTAGAAGCAGGAAATTAGAGGTCATCCAGGCCTTAATGTCTTTAAGACATTCCTGCAGTTTAACTAATTGATGTGTGTCATCTGGCATCATTGATAGATAAAGCTGAGTATCATCTGCATAACAATGAAAATGTTATGCAGATGCAGATTTCTAATAATACTGCCTAAGGGAAGCATGTATAATGTAAATAAAATTGGTCTTAGCACAGAACCCTGCGGAATGTGATTATTAGGCTTTGTGTTAGAAGAAGACTCCCCATTTATGTGAACAAACTGGAGTCTGTTAGATAAATATGATTCAAACCACTGCAGTGCAGTACCTTTAATACCTATAGTATGCTCTAATCTCTGTAATAAAATGTTATGGTCAACAGTATCAAAGCTGCACTGAGGTCCAACAGGACAAGAACAGAGATGAGTCCACTGTCAGAGGCTCTAAGAAGATCATTGGTAACCTTCACTAATGCTGTTTCTGTGGTCTCCATCTTTTGGGATGCAAAGGGCATCCCAGAACAGTGTGGGACTGTGTCTTTGAGTCTTCACTCTTCTGGGGAGGGGAGCACAGGCAGCTGGCTAGGAAGGCCTGTCTCACTGAACCAATTCAAATTTTCAATTCAATTTTATTTATATAGCGCCAAATCACAACAAACAGTCGCCTCAAGGCGCTTTGTATTGTGGGTAAAGACCCTACAATAATACAGAGAAAACCCAACAGTCAAATGACTCCAAGACTTCTCACAGTGTGACTGGAGGCCAAAGTAATGCCATCCAGAGTAAGTATCTGGTTAGACACCGTGTTTCTAAGATTTGTGGGACCGAGAACAAGCATTTCAGTTTTATCTGAATTTAGAAGCAGGAAAATAGAGGTCATCCAGGCCTTAATGTCTTTAAGACATTCCTGCAGTTTAATTAATTGATGTGTGTCATCTGGCTTCATTGATAGGTAAAGCTGAGTATCATCTGCATAACAATGAAAATTGATGCAGTGCTTTCTAATAATACTGCCTAAGGGAAGCATGTATAAGAGCCCACATGTACATGTGATAGCTTCTGATTCTTTAATATATTAAATGTTTGAATTTTTTTAATTAAAATGGTTTAGGTGTCTTCCTTCATAAATAAAAAAACACACACTGACAGTTCCTAAGATGTCGCCTTTTTTTTCTGCCTAGAGAGCTAACAGTGGTGATCGTCACAGCTGTGTATATAGCTCCCGATGCTAACGTTAGCATGGCGCTGTCTCTCCTGCTGAACACCATTAACAAACAGCAGCGGGTCCACCCCAACAGTGTTCATATTATCGCGGGAGACTTTAAAAAGGCCAACTTGAAGACTGTACTCCCGAAATTCCACCAACATGTCAAATGTTCTATAAGAGGGGAGAACACTCTTGACCATGTTTACTCCAACATTAAGCACGCTTACAGAGCCAAACCCCTCCCCCACCTTGGCCAGTCGGACCATCTTTCCCTGCTGCTCACCCCAGCATACACCCCTCTCAGACGAGAGCTAGGCCTACTGTAAAAACCATTACAACCTGGCCTGAAAAGGCACTCTCCGACCTACAGGACTGCTTCACACACAGAATGGGACTTATTTGAACACGAGGACCTGGAAACATTCACAGGGACGGTACTGGACTACATTAACTTCTCTATCAGAAATGTGACTGTTAGCAAAAATATCCAGGTTTATGCTAACCAGAAACCCTGGATAAACAGCCAGGTCCGTTCACTCCTCAAAACCCAGGATGCTGCCTTCAGGTCAGGGGACAGAGCTCTGTATAGTGCTGCTCGAGCTGACCTAAAAAGAGGAATTAAAAAAGCCAAAACGGACCACAGGAGGAGAATAGAGTCCCATCTGTCCAGCAATAACACATGTGAGGTGTGGCAGGGCATTCAGAACAACACAAACTTCAGAGGCTGTGATGTGACTGCAGGAGACCTGAGTGTGTCACTAGCAGAGGAACTTAACTCTTTCGTTGCTCGCTTTGAGAGACCTCAGGACCACCCATCTGCTCCAGTCCTGCAGCCTACAGAGAGGAGGTCCTGAAGTTGACAGCCTGGTGATCAGGTGTTCAGGCTACTTTCCCACCGCAGAGGAGTTGGTGCTCGTGCCAGTGCTGGTGCTGGTTTCAATGAACCGGCGAACCGTTTAAGAACAGACCCGCGTTTCCACCGCGTTTCTGTGAACTGCTCCTTTACGTATGAGTGTGAGCGGGTCGTCGTCTGGACACGGAAGCCGAAGCACACAAACGTGGGAGAACACGCCCCCCTATTCTTGTGCTGCAAATCCATTTTACGGCCCAAACCAAACTACTGCAGCATCTCTGTGCAGCACAGAGGTAAACACAGACAGAGATTAGAGCAAGACGACAAGTACGCAATTTGTGTCCCTTTATCTGTGATATGAACTGATACAAAGCAGCAAGTTCAGCCTTAGACAACCTAATTCACAGCCGTGAAAATCGCTTCACTCTTCTCATGTAATACACATGTAATAGAGTAGAAAACTTTATGTAAAGACGGCAGAGTCACGCCTTTCTGCCGCTTTTGTCATGCGTTCTTGGTTCGAGACCAGCTAGCTTGCGGGGCCGGAGTTGAACCCATTTTTCGGCCGAGCACTGAGTGCTTCCGCGGTGGAAAACTCTCCCAACGGTTCAAATAAAGGCACCGGCCCGGAACCCTGTTGGTGGGAAAGAAGCTTTGGTGTCCTCAGCTCTGCTGATCTCTCTTGATCAGATAACATCACAGCTGTTATCAAGAAAGCTCAGCAGCAACTTCACTTCATGAGGGTCCTCAGGAAAAACAAGCTGGACTCAAACATGCTGCTGACTTTCTGCCGCTCATCCATTGAGGGTGAGGCTTCAGAGGGTAGTCAACACAGCACAAAGAATCGTTGGTTGCCCTCTCCCCTCCCTGATGGACATCTACACCTCCCGCTGCATCAGCAGAGCCAAAAACATCATCAAGGACAGCTCACACCCTGGCTTTGACCTGTTTGACATGCTGCCCTCTGGCAGGAGCTACAGGTGCATCAAAACTAGAACAAACAGACTCCAGAACAGTTTCTTCACAAGAGCAATCACCACCCTGAACTCTGACACTCACCCACTCTAACTGTGCAATACCCACATCTCTGTGCAATATTATATTATTCATACTGAACAATATCTATCGCTCCTATATTGTGTAATAGCCAAGTGTAATACTCACCATCTTCATTATTACATGTATACACATTTTATTTTTTACAACGTATATATTTTTATACATTCTCTTATTTTCTGTATTTTTAATACATTTTATTTTCTGTATATATTTTTATACATTTTATTTTCTGTATATTTTATACATACTGTTTTATTTTCTGTATATTTTTAGATTATATTAGATTATTATATTTTTATTTTAGGAAGTTTGACTTTCTATTGCATGGCACTGAACAGGAGTGGCCCTCCAATCTCAGTGTACATTCTGAATAATGACAATAAAGGCATTCTATTCTATTCTATATTTATGCCACATTTCTTTAGAGCAGAATACACAATCCCACTGCTCTGTCATATCACATCTAAATTCACTGACAGAACCCAATCATTTTACTAAATTTCAATTCTACTCTGTTGTTTAAAAATATTAACAATGCACTCAAATAATCATTTTATGCTTTCATGTTCATTAGTCAGCTATAACCACTGAGTGCAAGCAGCTTGTTCAGTGTGCATATCCTCTACTTCCTCTACTGCAAGCAAATATCTATAGAACTGTTTTACAGAAGGGTTCACCATTATGATTCTGTTAGAATTATAAAACCCCTGAATACATTTAAAATGTGTGAATATACAGAGAAGCAGGCTGTCACTGAATATGCTTCCATTATCACTGCTCCTCCTGGTGGATACACAAGACATTACCACCAGTTTTCCTAAATGCTGCTTAGGAGCCTTACCACTTGAGGTTACATTGCCCACATCACAATTAGTGGATCTCATTAGGGCTAAGGCTTGGCTGAGGATTGGCCATGGATCAACCACGGACCCTCCAAGATCCCATCAAGGATATATCCTCCTTGTCCAGGCTCATCACATGTCCCGACACTGCGTAGATGGCAAACTCAGTTATATGGTCTGGAAAAATCTGCAATACAAACTGTTTAACTTCGCTCATCCAGTCCAGGGGAGAGATTAAGCCTCTTTTCTCCAAGCAGCTGCCACATCACCTCTCCTTCAGCCTGTCATCTCATCACCACTATCCCCTTAACTCACTTGCTCATTGACGCCACAGCAAATCAAGCCGTCCACATCACCTGCGCAGTGGATCAGCCCATCCATGTCGCTGCAACAATGGATCAGCCCGTCCAAATTGCTGCCACCAGACTGTTCCCCACCAGCCTGGGTTTTTTGCTGTTTTGGGAGATTGTAAGATGGTGGCAAATGCAAAAGAGTTAAATGAGTGCTCTGTTCCAGACAGTGCTATTATAGAGACAGTGACTTCTTCCAGGGACTGCGTGCAATGAAACTGTGCCAGCCAACCCTGTCGTCAGAGGAGACGGCCTTGTGTCCTGCACAGACTTGTCAGCCTTCAACATCTGCAGTTTTGCAGTGGTCAGTGACATCCCAGTCCTCCAAGTCTGCAGCACCCGCACCTCTTCAGTCCAAGTCTGCAGCATCCATGCCTCTTCAACTTCCAGCGTCTTCAAAACTGCTGCAGCATCCTCCTCTGCCCATCTGGCCAGAGCTAGAGGGTCATGTGTCGCCAGAGCCAGAGGGTCTCGCTCCATCCGAGAGCCCTGAGAGCCCTCTGACATTTACTTTCAAGTCAAGGTCACTGAGATTCAAACTCATTCAAGATTTTTAGTAGATGCATCTACAGATGAAGCCACTTAAAATTGCCGCTCCCAGCCAGCTGGAAGTCCCCCTCCTTCTTCTGAGCATATCTACTTCCCAGCATGACCACACCCCTTTCCCTCAATTGCAGAGTGTCACCAAGAGATGGCGCTTTCTTCACAAAAACTTTGACTTCTGTGATTCACAAATGTTTTGTTAACATTTCATGCTGAAGTATTTTCACTGTCTAAAACAAAGCTGCAACCAGTGGTAGAACAAGTTTGGAAAATCTAAAATAGATGGATACATTTTTAGTCAGTATGACCTTTCACACATTTTCCACTGCAAATCACCAAACATTCTTTTGATCAATTTATTTTTGTGAACCTAATAAATAAGTAAATAAATAAATTTTTTGTTTAAGTAGTGCTGCGCTGAGCAATCTAAGCTTTCTTTCTCCTGTTAGAAGCTCCATGAATGCAGTTTCAAGCTGCACTTTTATCAATAATAAAATTATTTTAAAAGCTACCACCCACCGGCTCCTCCCACTTCTGCTGCCTAGTGTCAAACCTGATTTGCATGACAGTATTGTCCCAACTGTCCTTCCACCATCAGACAGATGTCCTTTCTCAGAAATGTGTACTGAAGATAAACTGATTGATACACATGAATCCTGCTTTTTGGAATTTTTTTAAAGCCACTTAAAAATAAACTATGAATTACTCAAAAATGACACTTAACAATGGGTTTTATAGAGTGATGAGCACAAATTGGAAATTTTTGTTCAAATTATAATTGATATGTATGGAGGAGATCAGGAAGGAGGTGCAACAGTGAGCATCTACAGCTGTCTGTAAAACACAGTGCAGGTTCTGTCGTGGTTTGGGGCTACATTTCATCCACTGGTGCTGAGATCTTGTCAAAAATAATTTATCAGCACAGAAAAGTCCCAAACATGCTGGCACTGCAGTAAAAGCATGCCTGGATAGAAAAACACACAATGGAACACAGTCATGGATTGGCCTCCCCAGAGCCCAGACTTCAACATCAATGAAGCAGTGTGGGAGCATCCTGACAGTGAATGGAACAAAAGACAGAAACATCCAAAGAAGAGTTTTGAATGACCTTCAAGAAAACCTTCTAGAGAACTGTTCCTGAAGACTACTTCACAAATTACAGAAAGCTGCCTCAAAGATCAGACTGTGCTGAAGAATAAGGAGATCATACCAAATACTGGCTTTCAGGCTCCATTTTGAACCTTTTTGTTTCAATAAATGGCTGCACCTATTTCCTGTAAATTATAAAGAAATTAGAGATGGAAAACTGGACATTCAAAGACCACCAATAAAATGCCAGCTTAGACCACTTTGTGAATTCCGTAAATTTAAGGTTTTCCAACTTGACATTCAGTTTTTGGTGGTTTATTTTTTGGTGTTGAAACCAAGAGTTTCTCCCTAGTAGAGTCCATGCTCTAATTATTGCCTCAAGTTAACAAGAATGTGTCAAAGTGTCAGAGTTTTCCTGAATGCATCCAAAAGTATTCTGACCGGGTTTTAACAGTTGTGTTTGCTCAGAAATTTCCACAGACACAGAGAAGTAGGTGGGCGGAGCTTCATGTCTCCAGGAAGTGTTTTATTTCACACCTGATCACTGAGAGGTGAAAAGTTTCACTGTAATGCAAATCATGTGGGACAGCTGATCAACAAGCACTAAGGGGAAAACATGGTCCTACAGTTAAAGGAAATACAAACTGGACTGTTCTTACTGTTAGAAATACTTTCTGTCATTTCCTCCAAAGTGGGTACACCGAATCACTGTCTTAATAGGCATACATAACTGTATGCCTATTACAACTTAGAGATGCTGCCTGGTAAAATTGCCGCTCCCAGCTGGTGAGCCGGTAGCAGCGGTCCACGACGGGGGTGGGAGTGATGGAGAGCTCCTTCCACAGAAGAATCCTCTGTAATGCTAATGACAGTCTGGGCTCTCTTACGTGTCTGCAAAGGTGGTTTCTGCCCTTAAAATTACTGTAGCGATTTACCAGAGATACGCAGTATTAATTTATTTTATCCAAAGGTGCGGACACTTTGTTTTGAGCGCTGCTTTCAGAGTGTGCGATTTTATTTTACAGAAAAAGACAAAGTGGTTTGTGGCAGGCAGTCTACTACATTTTAAAATTATGCAGTCTATAAATTATTTGTAAAACTGGTGACAGAATGTCATGTAATTAGTGTGTTTCTTTATTTAATGATCGGGTTAAGGTTATTCAGACCAAACTTTAACGCCCTGTTCACTCTCTCCTACCTGTCAGTATACGCAGTTTTTGTACCTATGAATAAATAAATACTGCAGTATTAGGATGGAAACTGTTGAGGAACATGTGGCTGTAGTTGCATTTGGTTGCTTTCACAGTGGCATGACTCCGATCGTTGCTGCTGTGACTGTTAATTTGGAAAGCAAACAACATGTCATTTACAGCTGTTTAAATACAGGCAATCATTTTCTGGCAAATACCAGAAATGGGTTTTTGGCAGACGATCATTTTTTGACACGTCACTGGCCTAGTTAGAATTACTGAGCAGTAGGCTAGATGTTCTGGAATTAATAGTCAAAGAGTTGGGGTTTTTTTTGTTTTTTTTTTAGCCTGTCATGTCTGGCATTTTTCACAATCGGAATGATGATCCGAATGCACTGATGTACCAAACATATTTGCTTTAACAAGAACAGCTCTATATGTTTTCTATAGGCTATTCTTGTTAATGTTTGTATTTTTATTTATTTATGTTTTTATTTAGTTATTTATGCCAAGTCTGACAGGCAACAAGGAAGGGGAAAGAACAAGAGGTGTGGGGGGGGGGGACAAAAGGAAGAAAGGAAAAAAAAAAAGAAATCGAAGAAAAGTAAATATACTCACACACACTCACACATCCATACATACACCCATATGCACATACATATACACACACACACATACAATTTTATTGTTTGTAGTAATGTGTGTGTATGCGCCTCTGTCATGCAATGTACTCAATAATGAGGGCAAGAAACTGCAACCATGCCCCCCGTGATCCAGAGGCAAATAGGGAAGGACCCAGGGGACTCAGGCCATCCACAGCCCAGGATCTCAGAAGACCTGAGGCCACACATCCCAGTGGTAACTGTGTGCACTCCACAGAGGAGGAAGGAAGGAGACCACAGACGGAGCCCCCACAGTCAAAGGGCTAGAGTCCAGAGAGCCAGAGGCGACGAGCAGCCCTACCCCCCCCGGCAGGCCGGCACCCCCAGCACGAGCCGAGCATGCAGCCCCCGAGGCCCCAAGCGCCCGAGAGCAGCCCGACACCCGGCAGAGCCCCACCCACACGCCAAAGAGGCCCAAGCCACCCCCAGGCCACAGCCACCAAGGGAGCAGGTCAAAAACCACGCCGAGACATCTGGCCACACACCCCGGGACCCACGGGCACCAACACCCCAGGGGCGGCAGTGACAACCAGTGGGGAGCAGCGTGGAGCGGTAGGGAGGGGTAAGTCCCGCCCTCCGCGTCCCACAGGTGCCAAGGCTCGGCAAGCCACCAACCCAGGCCCAGCTGTCCACACACACACACACACGCACGCACACATACATAAACACACGCACCAGTCGTTCACTCATGCACACACACACACACACGCACAAGTCGTTCACTCATGCACACACACGCACACAAATACACGCATGCACATCCACATGCACCAGTCACACACACACTCACATGCACGCACACACACACACACACGCACCAGTCATTCACTCATGCACACACACGCACACACATCCACATGCACCAGTCACACACTCATGTACACACACGTAATGTACATGGACACCTAGTGTGGGAGAGCGGGTTCCAGCACAGAGCCAGCAGCAACCCAGGGAAGCAGCCAACCCAGCCCCGAATAAGGAGCCAGTCCCCATCCCAGGCGGGGTGCATGAAACCGGGGTGTGAGAAGACCCGCCCGCCCCCTCCTCCCACTCGGCGTGTGGGGGGTGATGTGAGTGTATGTACTGAGAAGAATGTGTATGGCTGTGTGAAAACTGCAGTGCTATTAAAATTGGAGGGACAGATGTAATATGAGCACTGAATGACAGCGCCCATCCACATTGCCCCCCAAGGCCCTCAATGTCAAAGAGTTGTTTAATAAACCTTTGTATAGTAATATTAAAATTTCTAGATTTGAATTTTTTTCCTTCAAAGTAGGAGAAGATGGGAAACCTTTCAACAAATTGGAGAACAGATGTAGACTCATACAGGATATAACATGCAATTCAGTTCAGCCACTGGCAGAAAACCTAAACTAAGCTTTGGAAAGAAAGAGAAGCTTAAGACAAAGATCATTTAAAATAGTTGTCTCTGGGTTTTAATGTCATCCTAATTCATTCACTGCGATGATCTTAATATTAAATGTTAGCCTCTCTAATGGGAGGGACTGTTCAGTGGTAGACAAAAATAAATAAATTAAAACAATATCACACTGGTTTTTAACCAATAATCTGGTTTCCTCTCAAAGTCCAAAGATTAACTGGCGATTCTAAATTGCCCATAGGTGTGAACCAACCCTTTGCACTCACGCAAATGGTTGTCTCTCTGTGTTAGCCCTGCGACAGACTGGTCACCTGTCGGATAGTTGTTTATTTGTTGTTCATTTCCAATCAATAACTTCCCTAGCAACAATACTTAAATGTATAAGATCACCTATCATAAAATAAAGAACTATTTTAGTCATCTGTCCAAAACTTGTAAAAAACAAAAAATGATTATGTTAATCACCAGTACTGTTAATTTAGGACAGCTGTGGCATAAACCTTACATTGGGTGGTTTTTCTAATAAATTTGTTCTGCACTGTACAGCTAGAGAACTACTTAAGCTACAGTGTATCACAAAAGTGAGTACACCCCTCACATGTCTGCATATATTTAAGCATATCTTTTCATGGGACAACACTGACAAAATGACACTTTGACACAATGAAAAGTAGTCCGTGTGCAGCTTATATAACAGTCTTCATGCAGAGCAACAATTTGTCTTTTAAGATCCACAGAGAGTTCTTTGCCATGTTGGAACTTTCAGTGACCAGTATGAGAGAGTGTGAGAGCTGTACCACAAAATTGAACACACCTGCTCCCTGTGCACACCTGAGACCTAGTAACACTAACGAGTCACATGACATTTTGGAGGCGAAATGACAAGCAGTGCTCAATTTGGACATTTACAGGTGTAGTCTCTTAGGGGTGTACTCACTTTTGTTCCCGCTGGCTGTGGGCAACAGTCTGGTGGCAGCAATTTGGACGGGCTGATCCATTGTGGCAGCGACAGCTGTATATTGAGTTATATTGAGGGAAGAATAAATTTACACTGTTATATAAGCTGCACACAGACTAGTTTTCATTGTGTCAAAGTGTCAAAGTGTCATTTTGTCAGTGTTGTCCCATGAAAAGATATACTTAAATATATGCAGACAAGTGAGGGGTGTACTCACTTTTGTGATTCACTGTATGTCATTCCAATTTTTTAGACCAAATATCTCTTCCACTATGACTTCAGGACAATGCCAGCCTGGGGCATAGGCAGCTGTATAGGGCCCCTTGACCACCAAGGGGCCCCCAATCTCACCTACATTTGTCATGAAACTTACACATGCCAGTGTCCTAAAAGAAATAAGACTATTCCAACTGTCCAGATTTGTACAATTGTAACAATACTAATTTAATGAGTAGGCTACACTGAATTCCTGTGTCAGCATGGATTCAGCTAGTTTGGGACGGCATCTACATCAGCAGTTCTAACCTAATGGTCTGTCACTTATGGTCATTTGTGGATGAAGCTAAAAAAACAGAAATGCGACAGAAAAAGGACCTGTTCCTTTGAGGCAGAGAGGAAGAAAAAGGGAAAATTAGAAATCAAAAAACAACCTGTCAGCCTGTGTCACCATTCTCAGTGTGTTTCTAATTAATAAAAGTTTTGCTTGGATCTTATTGTCATGGGTTTATGACCCAGCATTTTTAGTTATAGGACTAGTGCTTTCATTTTTCTATTTCTGTTGTTAATGTTACTGTTTGATTCCTAGTTGATTGTGATTTTGGAGTTTTCACTTTTGTACCTTTTTCTGGTAATTCCTGGTTGGTATCTTTGTTTATATCCTCAGGCTTCTTAGTTTAGTTTTCTGAGTTCTGTTCTTGGCTGCTGTTCACTTTCTATTGAATCCTGTTTCAGTTCTCAGGCTTCCTGTGCTCCTGGTTCTGTTTGGCATTTTATTGTTTCTGGTTTATTCTCCTTTTAAGTGGATTTAGTCCTGGTCTCTGTTCCTTGTGCTGTAATTTAAGTCCTCCTCTTGTGTCTAGTTACCCGGTATGATCTTGTTCCTCTAGTGTAGGGGTTGTAATCCCTCTGTGTGTCTGCTTCCCTGTGTTGTATCAAGTCAGTTTTTCTCTTTCCATGTCTACTTCCTGTTTTACTTTGGCAGTCCTTTGTATCTCTGTATTCAGTGTTATTCTCCTGGCTTTGTTCAGCTGTGCTCCCTTGTGTGTCCTATCTTCCTGATTACCTCATGTGTATATATTGTCTGTGTCCTGTTTTTGGTCACGTAGTCTCACTCAGGTCACTATCTGAGTGAGACTACGTGACCATTCAGTGGATGGGACATGCTCGCTGGCCAAATCTTGGCTTTATTCATACATGTATGTTCACCAATAACTGCATTCGTGAGCTGTGGTGGTTTAATTCATCTGATTTAATCACTGTTACTGTGGTGACAGAATTTTGTTGTTTTCATACTGTGGTCAGGTTGCATGAATAGACTAGTGGACCTCACTTTTGTGCCTTTGTGCTCCTGTGATACTGCCACCATGCCATTTTGTGGTATAACAGTGTAATAACATACTTCCCGCACTTCTTGTAGCCCTGGGCCCTATTGTTGACCATTTGTGTTCAATATTACTGCTGCTGCTTGAAAATACATTGTGTTTTCAGTGGGCTTATGTACATGAGGCTGAAACAGCAATGCTTCCTAGAAAATTATTAATCAACTTTTACCATCTGGCATTAATAATGTTTAGGTTCAGGGGACAATGAAATGGTATGAGGGGGGCCCGAAATCAAATTTTGCTCAGGGCCTCTTTAAGGCTCAGGTCGGCTGTGCTACAGGAATATAGAATTTGAAAAGTGTAGTTGAAGTTCAACCAAAAAACAAACAACCACAAAATTCTAAGACCTTGAATTTGCTTGTAAATTTGATAGCACGGCTTGAACTACTATATAAAGGCCTGTAGACTGAACAATTTCAAAGACACGGCTTTGTAATACAGATTCCCATGGATGAGGTGTACTCTAAACCACGAAACATCTCAAATCAGATGAATGAAGATATTAGAGCCTGAAAATTAAAAAAACAAACAAACAAAAAAGTGTATTTTCATGCAACTTTATTGTGATATTTAAAAAAAAAAGTAATCTAACGACTTCAATTTGACTTTTGCAGAAAGATTTGGTGTCTGGTAGTAACCTATACAAAATCTGATTTATTCACAGGCAGTATCCACAGCTTCAGTATATATTCTAATGCTGGTATAAATATTATTGATATTTTTTATTTATACAATAATATCAATATTGATATTATTGTATAAATAAATAATATCAATAATATTTATTTATACAATAACTTTATAATCTCAAAAGTAACTCAGCACTTGCTGAAAATGATAAAATGCAGACTGTACTGGGGTAATAGTTCATACATAATTTAGACCTGTGTATGAGACAGACAATGTAGACTTACTAAAGGCAATGTACCCTGTTTTTTTTGCGGTTTACCACATTAGTTCAATTCAATTCAATACAATTCAATTCAATTCAATTCAATACAACCCTAACCCTCAAAACAAACAGTCACTTCTTTACCTTATATTGTAAGATAAAGACCTTACAATAAACATTAGGAGTCTAATGCTCATCCACACTCTTAGCATGCTTGTTATTAAATCATTTACTTTTTTATACATTTATATGATGTGACGGTAAACAGACAAAAGCCAGTTTCTTTTTAGCCATAAATCTTAATGGGAGCATTTCACAGAAGAAGGCAAGAATATGAGATCTTTATATACAAAGAAATACCACATGATGGCCTGTGAGGACCCTGTCCTCTGTGAAGTTTGAAGAAAGACTTCATTCAGTTTGTCAGAACTGACCTTTTCATATCTCTGACTGCAGGCCTATTCCACAGTATGCAGCTTTTCTCACTTGCTAGACATACACTCACCCCACAGAGATCACATAAGTTGTCAGAAAAGCTTACACACTTAGCTTAACTCAGATTTTTTTTTCTTTCCTTTTTTTTATTGGCCACAGCAGCTTTATTGACAGTTTGGAGTGACAGGAAAGTGGGAGGAGAGACGAGGACGAGGTCTTTACCTTAAAAATTAAAGTGCCTTGCATGCAAATTCATAATAGCATATTCATTCAGACAGGGTATTCACATTAATCCTTTAGCACCAAACCCACTGTCAGCAACAGAACGTACTTTCGTCAACAATTATCTTTATCAAATATTCATCATATTGGACATGAAGCACCATTTCTCAGCTTTCAGAAACTGAATTTTTCCAACGGGACAAACTCTCACATAATTATGGTAATTCAAAGTGCATTTGATCTGACGTCACAGCGGTGATACGCTCAGTGTTAACCAGCTGGTCATGGCAGGTAACAGGTGTATCGGCAGGTGTTAAAGGGTTAAATGTCCAAGTAATTAAAAATGGCTGCCACTTTGTGAGATTTGCTTCTTAAAGGGCTTTGATTTAATACAGTATTATTTCCAGTGCCGACTATCAAAGGCAGAAGCATTTAATTGTTTAGGATGAATTGTGCATATCCCTGCTGAGACAATGTTCTAGCCAGCAGTTGATCGCCAGGCGCCACACCAGCCTGGCAGTTAGCAATATCAAGCCATTGTCCAATACACCCAATGGGGTTGTCGAGTATCAGGCTGTGGTTTTTCTCTGGCTAGAACCAAGGTTATTAATGTTAATGAAAATGAATGAACAAAAAAAACTCAAACATATTCATTAACTGAAATGAAAATCAAATGGTAATTAACAGAAAACAATAACTTAACTGTATTGTGGGTTTACAAAGCTAACAAAAATGTACTGAAATTACAGATAAAATGCCCTTCATTTTTGTGTTTGTCCATTTATTTAAAAAAACTTGTGGATTCATATGAAATAATTTTTTTCCACTCTTGCAGTTTTAGCTCAGACTGCCACTGTGCCAGTCTGCAAAATAATAGCAACAGTAAAAGCTGGAAGAAAGCGGCAAAGTCCGATATTGGGATTTCTTTGAGAACAATAGTGAAGCAGACAGAAGCAAGTGTCTTGTTGTGGATGATGACAAAATGTGCGGAACACTTCTCAAGGGGAAAAACCCCACCAACCTCAAAGTCCACCTGAGAAGCGCACACAAGGCAGCTATGGAAACCCCTCTGAACCTACACAGCAACCTACAGTCAGTGTTGCCAGATCTCACGATAGAAACAAGCAAACAGCTCTAAGAAAACAAGCCCAAAATAAGCCCAACTGGCAACCCACAACATCTTGTAAAACTTAGGCCGCTTTTAAACAGTATAGCTCTACAGCAGTATAGATCGTTTCTTTGTTTTGCCTTATTGTGTTTTGGAGCAGTGAAACCCATGTTTTTTAGCCTCATAGAAGAGAAAGGTGCACAGTTTTTTTTGTGTTTGTCTGTGCTTCTCGGTATTAGCATGTTGAATTAAATCAGCTTGGTGAGCACATATTTCACACTTGCAAATTCTGCAGAATGCCTTTGATACTGATCATATCATATGCACAGCTGTTAAATACAGAAAATGCCGACTACAGAAATAATTTTGCCGCATAGTTTTGGCGCCCCCCTCTTGTGAGGCACCCCTATGCATTGCATAGTGCACACCCACTTTTTGCGCCACTGTCTCCCATCTGAGGTCAGATCCATTCTGTAAGTGCGCTCTCTTTCTCCCACTCTTTATTATATTTTTTTCTATATTTTCCCCACTTACTGGAGCTCATTCTTACGCTGCCTCCTCACTCTGGGCTGTTATGAGTGTTTGTTTGGGTGTACGCCTGGTCAACTTGTGCGGGAGCGATAAACACAAAACGGGGGCTTGGAAGGGACAAACTACCTACCACTCGTCTTTTGCTTTATTACGGGGCGCCGAGAGATAATCGAGTTTCACTCGGAAAGAAAGTCAAGCCCAAATAAGCAACTTGACGTTCGAAAACAAGCCCAAAAAACCGCAACCCGCGACTCATGAGATTTGCAAGTGACTTTAGAGAAAAACAAGCCCAAAGTTGCTTACAGTATACACTGAAAAAAGTAAACCTGCACTGTCATTAGTGTAATGTGTTTATTTGGATTCCAATAAATAAAAAATATTAGTTTGCTCTTTCAAACTAATCTGTTTAATTTATGCTTATGGGCGAATTAAAATGTTTTACCTTACTATAATGGTACTGATAGCAGGGCACCAAAGTGAATTTTTTGAATTCAATGAAAGCACTTTTTTTAGGTTGAGTATGATTTGCTCATGCGCAGTCTTTAAAACTAAGTTCTGGCGGTATAGTTTTACTTCCGCCTGAAACCAGAGCTTCCATTTCAGCGAAGTTGTTACGGAACGGCGAGAACGGGATTGAAGAAAGGGGCAGCTTCTGTTGAGAGGTAAGCATTAAACTCTGATAAAACGTTGTTAAATCTGAATGGAAATATCCTGTCTTAGATTTATATGGGCTAAGTTAATATGAGATAATATAAGTTCCAGGGGGTTAGCGGAGAAACCTTGTGCTATGAATTGTTCTGATCAGCTTTGCAAAGAAACCACACCGACAGGGTTCCGCTGCCGGTTCCAGCGCGTTTTCCACCGCGAACGCACTCGGTCCTCGGCCGAAAAACGAGTTCAACTCGGGCCCGCAAGCTAGCTGGTCTCGAACCAAGAACGCTTGACAAGAGCGGCAGAGCAGTTAAACAGAAAAGCGGTGAAAACGCAGGCTCGTTCTTAAGCTGTTTGCAGGTGCAAGCACTGGCACGCGAACCAGCACCTCAGCGGTGGTGCATCAGCTAACAAAAGGCATGCACAGCTAGCTAGTTAGGATTATGTATTGAGTCTGACAGTGGTGCTCAATAATTAATTGACTCAAATTTAACTCAAATAGTAACAAAATTAATCAGGAAACAAAGGTTTCTGAACCACAGAATCCATGTGAAGGCACTCAATTTTAAAGGTACACTGTTAAGCATTTTTTATACAAGCGAGGTGTCTTGAAACAGGATGGTTTTGGTATGTATAACAATAAAAATGGTATGCTCTGTGGGTTTTTTTTTAATCACTGCGAGAAAGTGTGTTAATGTAAAATTAAAATACTCAATGTTAAATAATCTTTTCTCTTTTAACTTCAGAAAGTGTCCACCAGTTACACTGTATTTCTGCTGTGCAACCAACTTGGAAGTTCTGGGTCAACCTGTGGTAAGTTCTTTGTACAATGTGCATTTGTGATAATTGGATCATCCTTTGATAACCCTGTTCTCCTTACACCTCACCCCTTGTGTTTTTCCTCAGTTATCCATGCATGTGGAAATGTAAAGAATATGATCTTCTTCATATTCAAGAAGATCTGAACTTCTAAAACATTACAAACTTGATCATCTCAGAGCACCATGGCAGACATGGCACCTGTTTGATTGCTGATCGTTTTAAGTGAAGACAACAGCGTAAGAATGGAGCTGCACAAAGGGATTCCAAACTCATTGGAAGAGCTTATTGATGAGGTTAAGAATGCGTGTGGATTAGAGGGACACATAAGGCTGCAGTATAAGGACACCGATTTTGGAAACATATTTGTGAATCTGACCTCTACATCTGTGATTAGGGATCTTAAATTCTCAAAGTTGTTCAGTTAGACCCTGATACCACAACTGTTGTCTTGTACCCGGTTGATCCCTCAATAAGTATCAACACTTCTGTAAGTGGCCTGGACAGTGATGACTCCTCTGTTTCTGCACATACAGATGACACAGTGTTGCTTAGCAGCCCCTCACCAGACTCACTAAGGACACAGCAGTGGCCACAAGTGTTCCAAATCCCAAACTTCTCCTATGACACAAAATGCCAACTGCAGAAGGCAAATGTGGAGTACATGAAAAGCCAAACAAAACTGACTCCTAGTTCAAAAATGTTGTCAGACATAGTGGAGAAATTAGCTGAAAGTGTGTATGCATACACACCATATCCTGAAGATGGTCACTACAGCGATGTTGCTGAGGCACTCACAAGAAAGCACCCCTGCCTTAGAGAGCCAGGATCTTTCAGTCAGAGCTATGGGTGGAAACAGAGGCTCAAGATAAAAATGGCCAACTACCGGACCCAACTCAAGGCACATGGCACGTCTGCTGAGCTCACAGTGAATTCTTTAAAAGCAAAAATTCCAGGGGATGCCTTTCCGGCATAGAATGTGAAGAGTCCTAGATGAGCTGAGGTCAACCATTTTCCATCTTTTCCAATTGGTGAGACTACAGAAAGCTTGGAACAAGAGAGGATTTCCCTTTTGGCAGAAATGCAGAAAAGAAACAACCAGCAAACAGTAAAAGCAAAGATGGCAAAGACATTTGGATACCGAAGACAGGAAATCGTACAGAAGCCAGCCAACCGCTGAAGAAATTTTGGTGAGATGGCCAGCACTTCTCCTAATGGTAGAGGTATGCTTTGTTGTTGTTCTTCTGAGCAGTTCGTTTATTCATGTACTAATGGTTATACTGTAAGAATAAAGATAAGCAATTTCTGAGAAGAGAAATTTATTAATATTAATTGCACATTCAAAAAAAAGCTAATCTTGAAGCAGTGTGATCAATCCCATAGATGTTTTTTGAAAGAAAATTTCAGTTCTGTCTGCATGCTCATTTTTGTTTTGCAGATAAATGCTGAGTTCCTGCGAATTCCAAAAGTTCCTTTGGAGGCTACGTTTTTGGCACAAGCACTCCACCAAACTGCTGGAGGTCATTAGGAGAAAGGGAGGACGTGTGAAAGAGCAGACCTCCAGGATCTTACAAGTTGTAGATGAGGTATCTGAGAAGACTCAGTGGGATTTATAGCTGAATAGTTGTTTTGTGTAGGAGTGAGTTAGATTTTAATTAATAACAATTGTTCTTACTCAGACTGTTGACATCTCCATCAAAAGAGAAGCTGTCCTTAAAGCTCTGATGATCTACCTGGGTGAGCCTGTTAAGCATCTTTTTAAAGAGTACCAGGTAAGGAGATCTGTTGCACTAACACTAGTAACATCCACAGACCATTTTTTGTGGTTGAAATTCAACATTTCACTAGATATTTTTCTCCTTTTATTTTTGTCTATTGTATTTGGGCCCAAATTGAAGTACCGGCATGCCATAGTGGGAGAAACAAATACATTTAATTTTAACAGAGAACTCTTGTTGTTGTAGTATATCTGGTAAATTGTCTAGTGTTTCAGAAAGTAATGGAACTGTTTATATTTAGGCTGTTATGCTTTGCTAGAGGTCTGTATTCTTTTAGTTGTAATAAATAATTTTTTCTTGGTGTGTCTGCAGGATGAGCAGGAGGATGACCAACTGCAGCTGGAAACCATGGCGATCTTTGTCACTGGGAGAGAGGATCCTTTCCATCCACCCAAAGACATCAAGATCATCATCGATGGAACACAGGTCCTGGATGATGTGCCTTCTGTTGCAACAGCTGTTGCCATGTTCTATGGGCTCATATATGCACTCAACCTAAAATATCCCAAAAATCTGCAGTACACTCTCGAATTCTTTCAAAAACTCCTGATGGAGCTTGGTGGAAAAAATATGTCCTCAAAGGTTTATAGGCTGAGTACCCAACTTCACAGCTGTTAAATTTGACTTGGTCACTTGATTTTACTTTTCCATTGGTTCTTCTACAGTACATTCAAGACGTTCGCATTCAGAGATTTAAATTGCACGATGACCTGAGTTTAGAGACATCGTCACTGTTCTGAAAAACTGAAGAGCAATTGGATTTGCAGTGTTTGTTTTTCAGACCATGAAAGAGGCTGGCCCTTCCCCACCCATATGTTTGAAAGTTATGGAACTGATGATAATTCCTTTTGGAATAGCTCTCACTTTATTATTTTTGATAACATATTTTATGTTGACCATTTTGAAGAGGGGGCAACTGCTGATTTTGTTTTAGGAAGACAAGGACAATATGTACCCATTGTATGTTAACTAAAACTGCAGACATATTTTAATTGTTTTTTTTTTCTCTCAATTTATAATGCAAAGCATTTTTGTTCAAAATGCCTGTTAATGTTTATACATTTTCAAATATATGTAATGTTTTGGATGTTCACTGAACCATAAATGTTTATGTAAAGACATGTTTTGTGTTTAAATCAAAATTTTATGAATAAAAGTTTCTGAAATGCTTATTTGATTCTTAATATACATTATAAACAACTTATAACATTATTCAAGCCAACTTAAAAAGAAATAATATGCTCAAACATTTCAACATGGTTTACATCAACTTAAAATTTTTAGATTAGATTTAGTAGAATATTTACATTAAGTAATAAAGCCAATGTATTTATTTCAATTTAGAACAATTTGAAAGAATTGGTTCTCTTCACCTTTATAAATTAGTTTACATGAATTTAAAAATTTTAGGTTACACTAAAAGATTTATTTACATTTGGTCAATGCAAAAACATTAGGTGTGACAGATTACTTCAATTTTTTTAAGTTGAGTCAATGATATATTTTTTTCAGTGTAATAAGCGGACATGGCAACACTGCCTACAGTAACCTGACCTGCCTCCCGTGAAATGTAACTACATGTTGGGTCCATTCAGCCCGAAATGATTGTGATTGGCCTGTTCACCACTGCCAATTCCCCCGATACGTCACTGGCTACTTTTTGCCGCAGTTTTTGAATTTATCAGTGAGAGAGTCAGGAATAATAATCATAAAAAAAATAAGAATCATATCATTAACATAAGGACTCACAAATTCCTGGACAGAGAAAATTGCTGAACCTATTGGAATGAATGTGAAGGAATGAACAAAGTGGGGAAAAAAGCAACAAAAAAACAATTATTTTTACAGCCGAAAAAAAATTATCACAAAGAGCGATGACCCCAAAGACCCAGTGCAGAAGACTAATTCAGGCCTAATAGTGAGTATCTAACCAAGCTAGCATATGAGTAGCTTCATCAGATGCCAGCAGTGCAGCCGTGTATCAAGATGAAAACGTAATGGACTGTTTTCAGCAAAAAAAACAACAAAAAAAACTGGCTAGTTAATACATTGGATGCACTGATAAATGTGTTTATACAGACTGGTATGTCCTCACCACTGTGTGACAAGTACAAATATAAATACATACAATCTTGAAAAGCTGTATTTGAGCTTTGATTCCTTCAAACATGCAGAGTTCAGTTTGTTCTTGTTTATGTTTTGGTTTGTTCTGATAATATGCACCACAAGCGAGGTAATATTAATCTACTGCACTGAAACTGTTCCTGCATCTAGTGCTGGGTAGTCCAATTCATTTTTGAGATAAATATTTGTATTAGGGCCACATAAATCGATTATTTTAGTAATTGAGTATTCTATCGATTATTCCATCGATTAATCGAGTAATCGGATAAGAAATACTTTTTTTATTAACAGTTTATCTGCATATTTTAACTTCCGTACTGCAGTTTTTCGCCATGTAAACAAACAGCGGTGGATGGAGCAGCTACAAAGTTCTCTTTTCTTCACATTAACACTTGCTGATCAGGTGCTTGATGAAGGACCTCCAGCTGTTTCACAGATTTAATGATTGTTACTAAAAGAAAAAGCTGCTGTTTTAGATGCTGGAAAAACGTTTCCTTTTGCACTACTTGAGCTCACGTCTCTATAACAGCTTTGTCTCTTTGCGCTTGCGCAGTTCAAACCGCTGCCTGCTATGAGTGTTTTGAAAAACTAGTGGCTGCGGGAGCCATGGCGCATGTGTGAGTAATGGTGTAATGCTTTGTATTCACAAGCATTCTCGAAAATACGTTTCTGCTGCAGGTCTATATTTAGTCACTAATAAGGGATTAAAGTATAAAAAATATTTTGACGGAGCCCCTCGGTCCTGGGGGGTCGGGCCTTCCGGTACTGAACCATCGCTAGTGCTAATGGCCCGCGGTCACTAGCAAACCAGTCCTGGTAGCTACAGCTGAAGTAAAGACAAAAATAGCAGCTGAAATTCTCAGCGAGTATAACACACACAGACACACAGAGAGCAGTGGAGGCGTGGAAATGCATGTCAGCGACAGTTGCCACCCGTCCCTTAAAGTACGGAACACGGCATGTTACGGAGCCGTATTCCACGGAGTCCCGTAACATACGGGGTTCTGTATTTTACGAGACAGGTGGCAACTCTAGATGATCCACTCTGTGTTAAAAGAAATCCATCGCAGCGACGGAGAGCTTTTTAGAATCTGTGTGCGTGTGTGTGCGATTCACACTCCAGTCCAGTAGGTGGCGGTAATGCAGTTCTATGTTGGTTTGCCAGCCACCAATAAACCCACAAAAAGACAACGGAGCACTAATGCTGGTGAGGTGCGCCGCTTACAAGGAGACAACTAGGCGCTGCAGAGTTTAAACGAAGCAGTAAATTTGTGTCAATAATTTTTTAGAATCGATTTAATCGAGTTAATCGATGAATTGTTGCAGCCCTAATTTGTATGAACATTTTTCATAAATAATGTATTACATTGTTAAGTGGTGTAATTTGTTGAGGTCTTATTACACAACACTTACTCTTGCACCTCGAATACTGCACCTGACAAATAAAGCATGAAAAACTAATATTAAAACTAATGAAAACTAAAGTAAAACTAAGCATTAAACAAAAAATGAAAACTAATTAGAATGAGCAAAACCACTCTAAAAATTAATTTAACTGAATTGGAGAAAAAAAAGGAAAAAGTAAATAAAGGCAAAGGGTGCAATGCCGTTTCAGGTTTAACTTGAATGAACTGAGCTGTGAATACCTTAACAATAACCACTGATACAGCAAGTAATGATTTATAGCTCATTTATATGTCAGGGTACACTGAAGCTGACCTGAAAGGTCAGTTCTTACAGAACAGTGAACAACACAAAGACGAAAACAAGCATCAATGAATAAAATGAGCACTAAGGTGGGCACCTAAAATAAATAGACTAAGAGAGGTATGCAAACATTCTATGCAGTATGACACGTGCATAGCAGCCCTATGACATGCTGGTGACTTGTACTTGGTGTCGCTCTTCGCCCTACGAGCTCTAGGTATGAGTTGAACTGTGACAGGATCAGATAGGAAAAAGCAGAGAAGTTTAGTATTGGCATGAAACCCAAAGGTGTGTTAATAATCAATGATGAAGTCATGTCAGTGGGCAAGTGTAGAATATACAGCTTGCTGTTCTCATTTCTGAATGCTGTTTTTCACTGGATTTGTCATTTGGAACTCTGGTTGGATTCCATTCAAATGGTTGAATTTATTATTTTATCTGTTATATCTTACTACCACCTAGTGCCTGTATTGTAAAGTACAGAAAAGAATGAAAGTATATAGTTACGTGCCTATTCCAAGTGAAACCAAGAAAAGACTGTGCTACAAGGTTTGTACAGAGTTGACCTAACTATTTCTCAGTTTACAGATACATGCTGTTTATTCAGTGACACTATCAGCCTGATTGCATGCCACAGCACTATATTACTCACAGATATGAAGATGTTTAGAAGGTTTTCCAGCGTTGGCAGCTGTGGGATGAGCTTCTGGACCACTTTACTGAATGCTTCAAATATCGAGTGGTCATATATACTGGTTAAATAAAAGCTGCAGGGGTCAGAGAGAAAAATCTGAATCAGAATTAGTTTCACAAAAGGACTGTTTCACACTGGGATTCTTCTTTAGCATTTTACATATAAATAAAAATACATAAACACAAATTTAGAGCAGCATTTCAAGGTCCAATAATTACAGTAATTTAGAGAGAAGTCTAAAGTGTAAAGCTGCTAATTGAATTGTGTAATAGAAATCATAATTTTTACTACTGTGCATACTTATAATTACATAATTATAATCATTTTAGGAGTCAAATTTCAGCACCTGAAACTGAAAACAGATTCTAAAACAATATTCATAGCACCATAAATATAAGGATGATAAAGAAATATGTGTTTTATTAAACAAACACTTTCAGTCTTCCACTTAAAAGCAAAAAGGATCCATTTGGAGCTTTTTAAAATTAGATTTTATCATATAATGAATGCTAAACATCTCTGACAATTCTTTGAAAATTAATTAATCAATAGTTCTCCTGGCTCCTGAAGGACATTCCAAATCTCTTTTTTGGATGCTGGCTCCCTTTTGTGTGTTTGGGATGACTGTATTGCTGAACAAATCAACAAATCAATCAATTGCTTTCCATTGCTGGTGATAAGATTCCTAACACCAATGACTAAACTGCAACAAACATCAAACCATGACAGAGCATCCACCGTGTTTCACAGATGGCTGTAGACACTCACTGTTGAATCTCTCTGTTGACCTCCTCTGTACACATTGTGAAGCAAAAAATTTAAATTTGGAATTACTAATTTAAAATCTGGCTTCTTGACAGCCAGATGTCTATTTTTGACTGTTTTTAATGAGGCTTCGGTGAATTGTAGATGAATTAACTGAAGTCAAATGCATCTCTCAGATCCCATGTCAGGTCTTTTTTAAAGGATATGACATTCAGATAATTTTCATCTACTGTTGATGTTTTTAGAGCAGTTATTCAGTTTCTTGAATTTGCACTGCACAGAATGCAAAGATATGCCAAGTGTTTGGCTCTTTGGGAATCATCTTGTTGGTCCAAAAACAATATTTTATTCCTATCAAACTGTGTTATCTTTTTGTAGATTCAGCTAAAGAATTAGGACCAAATTATGTTTTTTTTTTTATAAACAAGTAACAAAGTGCCTAAAGATACTCTTTTAAATTGTTTCTCTGCGAAGTCATCAGTTATGTCTTGATACTGGTGAACTGATGAACACTGGTGCATCTCTTGAATTAGGGGCCTTTTTATGCTTGAATGATTTATACGTCAGCATTAAGTGATTTAACAAATAAAAATAAATAAATTATTAATTTATGAAACCCTGAAACTGGTTGGGTGCTGGACTGAAACTGGGTGAAAAAGCAGCCAATATCCAAAGAAAATTTATGAAAGATCTTCAGAAAATCTGGAGAACTATTGCTATCTATCCAAACTGTGAAATCAAAAACCCTTTAAAAGCTTCAGGTGAAGCAGAACCTTAGATGTATCTGCTCCAGGCCTGCATCTGTTAGGTCGTTGTTGGTTCGTTTGTGGATGTCCCTCTGCTTCTCAATCTTGTGGTCATCAGACAAGCCATCTACTTTGTGAATGAACACCTCAAAGCTGATACTTGGGTTTACTTTGTAAGCCCTGGTCACTGTGAGATGCAGTCTACTTAGAGCCTCCACATAGTCATCCTGTCATGAAAAAGAGAAATTAATTTCACTCTATCTAAACTGTTACACATTTTGTTCATCAGAAAACAATGACAAGTGTGCGTTAAATTTTGAAGGTGATGTTGAATCGTCAGTAGGGAAATTTAAAATACTGAATTTTGAATCATTCCTAAACTAGCTCATTACCAATGTAAGACCACCAGTCTGTCCTACACATACTCATCTGTCAGCAGATGAAACCAAGATTAACTCTTGTCAAACATGGTGGAGGTCATCTTATGGCTTGGTGTAGGAGCCATATTACGTTTCTCTCCTGATAGTTTATCCTGTTGTGCTGCCATGTATGGGCGTGGTTGCATCTGATTTGTGGGTGGCACTGTGGGTGTGGTGGTGTTATTAATTTGAGTGTGTACAGGTGCAGGGGGAGGACCTGGATCTTGTGTGGGGTGAGCATGGGTGAGCAACTTTTCTCTTGACCATTTAACATCTCTGTTGGAAATGTCATTGTACGGCAGGGCTGGACTGGTAATCAGGCATTTGCCCGGTGGGCCGACAGTTCTCAAGGGCCAATGCCCTTGGATTTATATTTTTTTTCCTGAGGATATAGGATGAAAGCAGCCCCACCCTGTCGCTGCGTGATGCAGAACACTGAAACTACTCCTGCTAGTAGTTTCAGTGTTGAGTGTGTGTATGGAGAAACCGAAGCGGTGTGGAGAAGTTAAGTGTGAAGAAATTGAAGAGTGTCACTGTACATGCTACAAAATGTGTAAAGATCACAGACATGTTCGCTGCTGTAGCCTCCACGTCCTCTGTAACAGCGCTGTTACAGAGGACGTGCTCCAGCAACAGCAGGTTGTAGGTAAAGAAGGCCCGAGGAACAGGGGACATATGCGGCTGCATAGGGCCCCCTGACCTCCAGGGGCCCCCCAAGCTCATCCACATTTGTCATGAAACCTTTTTGGTTTGTTTTAATTTTTTACAAATGCCAATTTCCTAAAAGAAAGAAGAGACTATTCTAACTGTCCAGATTTGTACACTTGTAACAACACTAATTTAATGAGTTGGCTACACTCTAATATTTCTGTCTCAGAGTGATGCTAAAAAGCTAATTCATGCATTTATTACTTCTAGGCTGGACTATTGCAATTCATTATTATCAGGCTCCCTGAAAGCCTTCAGCTCATCCAAAATGCTGCAGCTAGAGTACTGACAGGGACCAGAAAGAGAGAGCAGATTTCTCCCATACTGGCTTCTCTTCATTGGTTCATAGTACCGTAGACTGCTGGCTTACTTGTGGTTCCTAGGATACTTAAGAGTAGAATGGGAGGCAGAGCCTTCAGCTTTCAGGCCCCTCTTCTGTGGAACCAGCTTCCAGTTTGGATTCAGGAGACAGACACCCTCTCTATTTTTAAGATTAGGATGACTGTTGGGTTTTCTCTGTAATTATTGTGGGGTCTTTACCTTACAGTATAAAGTGCCTTGAGGTGACTGTTTGTTGTGAGTTGGCACTGTATAAATAAAATGGAATTGAATTGAAAAAATTAATTGAAAAGGCTGAAACTGTAATACATCCTTAAATTAATAATCAACTTTAACCCTCCAGCATTAATAACAATTAAGTTCAGGGGACAATAAAGTGGTATGAAGGGGGCCCCAAATCAAATATTGCTTAGGTACCCTTCAAGGCTTGAGCTGACTCTGCTGTAGGTGAAGACAGCAGCAGTGTGATGAGCAATGGCGACTGATTAATATCAATATTTATTTACATTTGCATAGTTCCCCAAATCTGGCAGCCACGGCACCTTAATCTGATGAAATAGCAAACGCTCAAGGCTGAGAAGTGTTGGATGAGCAGCAATTGTCCATTTTAGGCTGCATCACAGCATTTTAGATAATTAGGTTAAAGGTGTGTTGAAAAGCTGCACAGTAGTTTGAATTTGTAGTCTCTGTTCTGGTTAAACATCTTTTAAAAAGCACTCAAGCAGGTGAAATAACATATTTTAAAAAACTAAATGATACGTAAAAGCTTTGCAATTTAAGCATTACTAAAGTAAGTTAAAAAAAAAAAAAGCATAAAAGGATTATTATCAAAAGGTATGGCCACAAAGAGGAAGACAGTGTCAAATGCTTCTAAGACATAGTTGCGGGCCGGTCTAAGCCAAAAATGCCAGGGCCGATGTTTTGTCCCAGTCCAGCCCTGTTGTACAGTGATATGAAATGCAACAAACAAAATCAACAAAGTAAGTTTTTGCTTTCTTAAACCTGTGAAACTGAGCAATAAAGTCTGCAGTGAATAATGAAATAACGTGTCTTCAGTATACATCCACATCTTAGCCTGCAGCAGCGTTTGGTAAGGTGTTTAAATAATATTCACCGCAATACTTGGTGATATGGTCACTTGTGTTTGTTGATGATGTGACTGCTGATAGAAGTAGCAATTTGGTTGTTAAGTGATGATGTAGAATTCCATTTCATGGTCCAAACTGTCATGTGATCAATATGCCGCAATGCTGTGTCCCTGGTTGTTTTAGCCAACCCAACTCGAAAAACACACACGTTACAATCATCTTTATTAGTGAACAGTCATTGGTTATGCCATTGTTGTTTATTTAGGAGCATTTGGACCTGGAAATGACATCAGACTTAAAGACCGGATAGGCCTATACTCTCTGCTGTGACTAAACCAAATGCTGCAAATATGATCACATTCACTTCAGAGTGCAAAAGAACAAAGACCCAAAGCATACTGCAAAAGCAATCTAACAGTTTCTCAGGAAAGGAAATGGGATATTCCTCAATGACCAAGTCAAGTCATTTTTTCTAGCTACTGAAGACAAAACCAAAATCAGAGACACCCACAAAGCAGCAGCCCAAATGTTGCTATAATAACTTCTCAAAGTTTTAAAATTATATTCTGTCCAATTACTTTTAAGTATTTAATAATGAAGGACTAAATATAAAAATATCTGTACTTCCTAAGCAGTTAATGCAATATTTCTGAAAGGCTGCATTTCAGCCACAACACAGAATCTGTTTGCTTACAGACTGACTGCAGGCTGTATTGTTTAGGCCTATATCAATTGATTAATGACATGACGCTGGTCTTAGATGAATGTGCTTTGTATGCATAGGTGGCCTTGCTACCATTAGGTTCGGTTGTTAGAAAGACACTTTCATTGCTATGCAGATGATGCCCAGTTAGATTTATCTACAAAGCCAGATGACAAATCAATTCAATTCAAGGTATGTTTTAAACACATAAAAGCCTGGATGACCTGTAATTTTCTACTTCTAAAGTCGGACAAAACTGAGATTATGTACTTGGCATTAAAATGCTCAGATGCGTCCTCTGAATGGCATTATGGTGGCCTTCAGTAACACTTTGAGAAATCTTGGGAATGATTTTTGACCAGGATATGTTCTTCAATGCGCAGGACTGCTTTCTTTCATCTGTGCAATATTGCCCAAATTAAAATAAAAAAAACTAGTTCATGCATTTGTTACTTTTATGCTGGACTATAGCTCCCTGAAAAGCCTTCAGTTGATCCAAAACACCACAGTAAGAGTATTATAAGGGATAAGAAGGGGAAAACACATTTCTCCTTGGCTCCCTGACAGATCCAAAATTAAATCATACAAATGTATGATTATTTCAGTATTGTTATGAAAAATTTTAGGCAGGTACCTATAGCCAGTCATCAAGTCATAAGAGGTGTGATCAAAAAGTTCTGAAAATCACTGGTTACCTGATTTCAATGTAGATAATCTCCTGTTCAAGATCATCTCCCTGTGCACATTCAGATAGCTTCCAGTGCAAAAGTCCCATTCAGATGACTTTCACTGTGTGATTGAGTGTGCAATTGTATGCCAGCACAGAACACAATTTATAGTTGAGCATTTTAAACCATGTGCTCACCACATGCTTACATCAATAATTTCCACCCATTGTGTGCTCTTCTTATCATGTGGAATGCAACTAGTTAATACTTTCAGATCACACATCACCAGTTGCTATTATCTTCTTGCATGCCATCATAGCTTGTTTGTACTCAGTGGTGTGTTTTTCTTTGAGTAGTGAAAAAAAAGTTTATTGCTTCCACTTTAACCAGGAACAGCTCTGCACCAATGCACCAATGTAGGTATGTATGTATATATTTTTATACATTCTATTTTTTGTATTTTACACATTGTTTATTGATCATATTGATTATACTAGATTATAATATTTTTGTAATATTTTTATTTTCATTTAGAGAGTTTGATTTTCTGTTACATGGCACTGAACAGGAGTGGCCCTCCAATCTCATTGTACATCCTGTATAATGACAATAAAGGCATTCTATTCTACTCTATTCTATTCTCTTGCATATTTTATTTGTAGCTCTTGTAGGTCCCTTTTCAGGCCTGTAAAAAACCTAAACATCAAATTTGGCTGATCTTCCTGTCCAAGATCTTGTGCACCTAGAGTCATCAGAGGATATCTTACTATTGATCATTAATGGAAGAATTAAAAACATCAATGAGGTTTCTTTTCAGCACTATAGCCAGGCTGACAAAGAGTCAGAGTAGAGCCGAGTATTCCTTTCACTTTAACTAGTAGTGACTTCATGGATTTCTTTACAAATAAAATTTTAGACATTAGAGAAAAAAAATTGTTCATAACCATCTCAAAGATTTATCTTCATGTTCGGCTGCTTTCAGCACTGCTGGTATTTGTTTAGACTCTTTCGCTCCAGTTAATCTTTCAGAATTAACTTCAATAGTTACTTCCTCCAAACCAGCAACATGTTTATTAGATCCCATTCCTACTAGACTGTTCAAAGAAGTCTTTCCAATTATTGATGCTTCTATCGTAAAATCTGTCTTTATCAATCTGTTTTTATTAGTTGGCTATGTACCACAGACCTTCAAGGTGGCTGTAATTAAACCGCTACTTAAAAAGTCATCACTTGACCCAGCTGTCTTAGCTAATTATAGGCCAATCTCCAACCTTCCTTTTCTCTCAAAGATCCTTGAAAGAGTAGTTGTAAAACAGCTAACTGATCATCTGCAGAGGAACGGTTTATTTGAAGAGTTTCAGTCAGGTTTCAGAATTCATCACAGTACAGAAACAGCATTAGTGAAGGTTACAAATGAACTTCTTAGAGCCTCTGACAGTGGACTCATCTCTGTTCTTGTCCTGTTGGACCTCAGTGCAGCTTTGATACTGTTGACCATAACATTTGATTACAGCGATTAGAGCATACTATAGGTATTAAAGGTACTGCACTGCAGTGGTTTGAATCAAATTTATCTCATAGACTCCAATTTGTTCATGTAAATGGGGAGTCTTCTTCACACACTAAGCTTAATTATGGAGTTCCACAGGGTTCTGTGCTAGGACCAATTTTATTCACATTATTCAATTCAATTCAATTTTATTTATATAGTGCCAAATCACAAAAAAACAGTCACCTCAAGGTGCTTTGTATTGTGGGTAAAGACCCTACAATAATACAGAGAAAACCCAACAGTCAAAACGACCCCCTATGAGCAGCACTTGGCGACAGTGGAAAGGAAAAACTCCCTTTTAACAGGAAGAAACCTCCAGCAGAACCTGGCTCAGGGAGGGGCAGTCATCTGCCGCGACCGGTTGGGCTGAGGGGAGAGAAAGACATGCTGTGGAAGAGAGCCAGAGATTAATATCAATTATTGATTAAATGCAGAGTGGAGTATAAACAAAGTAAATAAGGTGAATGAGAAACAGTGCATTATGTGAACCCCCCAGCAGACTAGGCCTATAGCAGCATAACTAAGGGATGGTTCAGGGTCACCTGATCCAGCCCTAACTATAAGCTTTTTCATAAAGGAAAGTTTTAAGCCTAATCTTAAAAATAGAGAGGATGTCTGTCTCCCGAATCCAAGCTGGAAGCTGGTTCCACAGAAGAGGCGCCTGAAAGCTGAAGGCTCTGCCTCCCATTCTACTCTTAAGTATCCTAGGAACCACAAGTAAGCCAGCAGTCTGAGAGCGAAGTGCTCTGTTGGGGTGATATGGTACTATGAGGTCTTTGAGATAAGATGGTGCCTGATTATTCAAGACCTTGTATGTGAGGAGAAGAATTTTAAATTCTATTCTAGATTTAACAGGGAGCCAATGAAGAGAAGCCAATATGGGAGAAATCTGCTCTCTCTTTCTAGTCCCTGTCAGTACTCTAGCTGCAGCATTTTGGATCAGCTGAAGGCTTTTCAGGGAGCTTTTAGGACAGCCTGATAATAATGAATTACAATAATCCAGCCTAGAAGTAATAAATGCATGAATGAGCTTTTCAGCATCACTCTGAGAAAGGATGTTTCTAATTTTAGAAATATTGCGCAAATGCAAAAAAGCAGTCCTACATATTTGTTTAATATGTGCATTGAAGGACATATCCTGGTCAAAAATTACTCCAAGATTTCTCACAGTGTTACTGGAGGCCAAAGTAATGCCATCCAGAGTAAGTATCTGGTTAGACACCATGTTTCTAAGATTTTTTTCAGTTTTATCTGAATTTAGAAGCAGGAAATTAGAGGTCATCCAGGCCTTAATATCTTTAAGACATTCCTGCAGTTTAACTAATTGATGTGTGTCACCTGGCTTCATTGATAGGTAAAGCTGAGTATCATCTGCATAACAATGAAAATTGATGCAGTGCTTTCTAATAATACTGCCTAAGGGAAGCATGTATAATGTAAATAAAATTGGTCCTAGCACAGAACCCTGTGGAACTCCATAATTAACCTTAGTGTGTGAAGAAGACTCCCCATTTACATGAACAAATTGGAGTGAGATAAATATGATTCAAACCACTGCAGTGCAGTACCTTTAATACCTATAGCAAGCTCTAATCTCTGTAATAAAATGTTATGGTCAACAGTATCAAAAGCTGCACTGAGGTCCAACAGGACAAGCACAGAGATGAGTCCACTGTCAGAGGCTGTAAGAAGATCATTTGTAACCTTCACTAATGCTGTTTCTGTACTGTGATGAATTCTGAAACCTGACTGAAACTCTTCAAATAAACCGTTCCTCTGCAGATGATCAGTTAGCTGTTTTACAACTACTCTTTCAAGAATCTTTGAGAGAAAAGGAAGGTTGGAGATTGGCCTATAATTAGCTAAGACAGCTGGGTCAAGTGATGGCTTTTTAAGTAGAGGTTTAATTACAGCCACCTTGAAGGTCTGTGGTACATAGCCAGCTAATAAAGACTGATTGATCATTTTTAAGATTGAAGCATCAATAATTGGAAAGACTTCTTTGAACAGTCTAGTAGGAATGGGATCTAACAAACATGTTGCTGGTTTGGAGGAAGTAACTATTGAAGTTAACTCTGAAAGATCAACTGGAGCAAAAGAGTCTAAACAAATACCAGCAGTGCTGAAAGCAGCCGAACATGAAGAATAATCTTTGAGATGGTTATGAATAATTTTTTCTCGAATGTCTAAAATTTTATTTGTAAAGAAATCCATGAAGTCACTACTAGTTAACGTGAAAGGAATACTCGGCTCTACAGAGCTCTGACTCTTTGTCAGCCTGGCTACAGTGCTGAAAACAAACCTGGGGTTGTTCTTATTTTCTTCAATTAATGATGAATAGTAAGATGTCCTAGCTTTACGGAGGGCTTTTTTATAGAGCAACAAACTCTTTTTCCAGGCTAAATGAGCATCTTCTAATTTAGTGAGACGCCATTCCCTCTCCAGCTTTCGGGTTATCTGCTTTAAGCTGTGCGTTTGTGAATTATACCACGGAGTCAGGCACTTCTGATTTGAAGCTTTCCTTTTCAGAGGAGCCACAGTATCCAAAGTTATACGCAGAGAGGATGTAAAACTATTGACGAGATAATCAACCTCACTGGGAGCAGAGTTTAGGTAGCTGCTCTGCACTGTGTTGGCACATGGCACTGAAGAGCATAACAATGAAGGAATTAGATCCTTAAACTTAGTTACAGCACTTTCAGAAAGACTTCTACTGTAATAAAACTTATTCCCCACTGCTGTGTAATCCATTAAAGTAAATGTAAATGTTACTAAGAAATGATCAGACAGGAGGGGGCTTTCAGGGAATACTGTTAAGTCTTCAGTTTCTATGCCATATGTTAGGACAAGATCCAGAGTATGATTAAAGTGGTGGGTGGGCTCCTTTACATTTTGAGAGAAGCCAATTGAATCTAACAATAGATTAAATGCAGTGTTGAGGCTGTCATTCTCAGCATCTACATGGATGTTAAAATCACCCACTATAATTATTTTATCTGAACTGAGCACTAAATCAGATAAAAAGTCTGAGAAATCAGACAGAAACTCTGAGTAAGGACCAGGTGGACGATAGATAATAACAAATAAAACAGGTTTTTGATTTTCCCAATTAGGATGGACAAGACTAAGAGTCAGGCTTTCAAAAGAATGAAAACTTTGTCTGGGTCTTTGATTAATTAATAAGCTGGAATTGAAGATTGCAGCTACTCCTCCTCCTCGACCTGTGCTTCGAGCATTCTGACAGTTACTGTGACTCGGGGGTGTTGATTCATTTAAACTAACATATTCATCCTGCTGTAACCAGGTTTCTGTAAGGCAGAATAAATCACTATGTTGATCAATTATTAAATCATTTACTAATAGGGACTTGGAAGAGAGAGACCTAATGTTTAACAATCCACATTTAATTGCTGTATTATTTATTGTTTTTGAATTTTTATGCTTAAATAGCTTTTTGCTGATTTTAGCTTTGGTTTTTGGTGGTCTGGGAGCAGCACCGACTCTATGGGGATGGGGTTTTGGGGGGATGGCAGGAGGAGAGAAGCTGCAGAGAGGCGTGTAAGACTGCAACTCTGCTTCCTGGTCTCAACCCTGGGTAGTCAGTTTTTAGGAGGGTTAATAAATTTGGCCAGATTTCTAGAAATGAGAGCTGCTCCATCCAAAGTGGGATGGATGCCGTCTCTCCTAACAAGACCAGGTTTTCCCCAGAAACTTTGCCAATTATCTATGAAGCCCACGTCGTTTTTTGGACACCACTCAGACAGCCAGCGATTCAAGGAGAACATGCGGCTAAACATGTCGCTCCTGGTCTGATTGGGGAGGGGCCCAGAGAAAACTACAGAGTCCGACATCGTTTTTGCAAAGTTACACACCGAGTCAATATTAATTTTAGTGACCTCCGATTGGCGTAATGTAGTCTATGTAGTTTATGTAGTCAAAAGCACTGTAACTGTAATGAGTATGTAGCTATTAAGTTTGGAACACAGAAAAAGTAGACAATTTTTGCCTCGCCTAGATTTTTCCTGATTGTTATCATGTAACTACACACTGAATATAGAAGGTATCGACTGGAAAATACATTGGAGCTGTAGAATGAAGTCTTTTTGTTGTGCATTTCAAATTTCATCAAGATAGCACAAAAGCCTATTGTTTTGTAAAGGTTTTTGTGCATTGATGCCCTGGCGTGGTCTCTCATGTGCCATTTGGATAGTCCAAGTGCCGCATCTAAGCCCCCTTTGACATGCAAATTTTAAAGGGCTGTAACTCCTCAATGCTTCAACATACAGTCATCAATGAGGGCTCTAATCAAAGATACTACCCTGAGGAATCCTCTACTACACACAAAATTACTGAATAAATCATAAATAAAGCCATATTATTCCAATAAAATATGAATGACACTATTGTACATTGTAAAAAAAAAACTAGTCACAAAACAAATCACCATTTCTGTAAATGCTATTTTATTTTTCAGAGTAATGTAAAAAAAACACAGCACAGCAAACTGCAACTATTTACAATTATTCTGCTCTACCCCCACCCCCCCTCACATGGAATTTTAATGTGCCACCGGTTATAGCAGTCTCTGTTTGGGACAAAGCACAATGGCTTGTCACATGTGGTGCACTGAACTGCAGTTTTCATACCACATACACGGCATTTTAGTCTTCCAGCAGTCTTGTGCCCAGTGATGAACTGAAGCCGGTGTTGTGAGCCACTCGGCTGAGATGGCCCTGGCTGAGATAATCTGGGAACACTCCCCTCAGTGCATAACTGCATCAGCTGCTCAGCCAGTGTCTCCCTGAATGCCTTCTGGCACATTGGTACTTGTCCTTTTGCAGTGTGCAGCTCTTTGTTGAGAATGAAGGCATTCACTATTGCAATGTCAAGGAAGTGGTAAAAGAATGTCTTATAAAACTTGCGGGTTTTGTGGAGGACTTGATAGTATCAAATCAGTGCATCAGAGACATCCACTCCTCCCATGCACTGATTGTACTCTTTGACGGCTGGAGGAACTGGGATGTCCTTCTTTGTCCAGCGACCACTGTTGTCCTTCACCTTCCTTGTGACTGTGTCGCTGCTGTGTGCTGTGTGGATGGTGGAGCAGAGGAAGACATCTCGAGTGTCTCGCCACTGGAGGAAGAGAAGTGAGCCGGTGCGAAGCCAACGGATGCTGCCACGTGGAGCTCTAGGAGCAAGGGCATTGTCTGTTGTTTTTGGGTAACCTAGTCTGTTCTTTCTAATAGTCCCACATGCCCAGATCCTCTGCTGCATGAGATCCTGGAAAAGTGTTGGACTGGTGTAAAAATTGTCCATAAACAGTTTATAGCCTGTGCCTAGCAATGATGTGTTTGTGAGCTTTGTTACTACATCATAACTGAGACCCTTTCCACTGATATTATCTGTTTTGCCCTCATAAACAAAGAAGTCCCAGGTGTAGCCGTTGCTGGAGTCTGCAAGGACAAACAGTTTGAAGCCCCAGCGAACAGGCTTGCCCTTCATATACTGTCTGAACATAACCCTTGCTTTTGATGCAACCATTCGGTCATCGATTGCTATGTCCTGGCGAGGATGGTAGTTTCGGCGGCAAGCATCTCTCATCTGCATGTAAAGAGGTTTTATTTTTCCAAGTCGGTCAAAATCTGGTGACCCTCTTTTTGCTTCATTTGCAGAATCCTCTGCTGCACTACTCAGGTGGAGAGCATAAAGGATCCTGAGCCACTTTCTTCCTGACATGACCATCTTTGGAAACTGCAGATTGTACACTCTGGAGCTTGAAACACTCTGGAGCTTGAAAAAGGCGACTGGACTTCTTTTTGTTTCTTGAAGACCAAGGCAAACCAAGGCATACCATTCATCTGTTAACAAACAGGACGACACGATAAGCAATGGAAACCAAGGAAAGTGGGTGAAGACAGGGTCCTCACCAAACCAGAAGAAAATGTGCTAGCCAAAGGACTCAACTTTGCTATAGCCCCACAACAGCTTCCTATAGTAGACCTCATCACAGCAACAGAAACCGCTATAAGAAATAACAAACTTTCTCATCCTGAAGCAGAACAGATCAGGATGAAAGTTTCAGCCACTCTTTCCAGTGCAAGACTTCCTCCATCCAACCTCACCATTCAGGAGAAGAAGGCCATCACAGCCCTAAGCAAGGATCAAAACATCACCATACTGCCAGCCGACAAGGGGAGGTGCACGGTTGTGCTGAATTCATCGGATTACCACAACAAAATTACTACACTCCTCAGTGACAACAATACTTATGAGGTCTTGAGACGTGATCCCACAAGCAACTACAAGAAAAAAGTTGTTTGCTGCCTGCAACAACTTGAAAAGGAAAAAGCCATTGACCGCCCCACTTACTACCGCCTGTACCCTGGAGAAGCCACTCCATGCATTTATGGACTCCCAAAGATCCACAAAGAAGGAGTCCCACTTCGACCCATTATCAGCAGTATAAACTCGGTCACCTACAACATTTCCAAACACCTCGCCACCATCTTATCACCGCTTGTTGGCATCACACCCCACCACATTGAAAACTCTACAGATTTTACTAACAAGGTCCAGAATCTTGTACTGGATCCAGATGAAACCATGGTGTCCTTTGATGTGGTTTCACTTTTCACTTGCATACCCACAACTGAGGCAGTGGAGACCGTCAGAAGACGACTACAGGAAGACGATTCCTTACTGAACAGAACCAGCTTCACCCCAGATCAGATTTGTGCACTTTTAGATCTCTGCCTTACCACAACATATTTTAAATACAATGATGGATTCTACAGACAGAAGCATGGATGTGCCATGGGCTCCCCAGTGTCTCCCATTGTAGCCAACCTTTACATGGAGGAAGTGGAAAGTAAAGCTCTTGGTTCTTTCAAAGGGATGGCACCTAGCCACTGGTACAGATATGTAGATGACACCTGGGTCAAAATCAAAACCCAAGAAGTAGAAGCCTTCACTCGCCACATTAACTCAGTGGATAAATACATACGTTTTACCAGGGAGGACACCAGAGATAACAAGTTACCATTCCTGGACTGTGCGGTGCTTATCGAGGAAGATGGAAGCCTCAAAATTGAAGTTTACCGGAAGCCCCCACACACAGACCAGTATCTCCTCTTTGACTCCCACCACCCTCTGGAACACAAACTTGGGGTGATCAGGACCCTACAACACCGTGCGGAAAGTGTTCCCTCTAAGGCAGAAGGGAAGCATAAGGAACACACACACATTAAGAAAGCCCTCAAAACATGCGGTTACCCCAACTGGGCCTTCATCAAATCAGCTAAGATGCACAGGAATGAAGGCCAAACACAAACTACAGAGAATAGGAAGGACAAGAGGAACAACATTGTCATCCCATATGTGTCAGGCTTGTCAGAGAAACTCAGAAGAATTTTCTCCAAGCATGACATCTCAGTATACTTCAAACCAAGTCACACCCTAAGACAAAAACTGGTTCATCCCAAGGACAAACCCGCCAAACACAAGATCAGCGATGTAGTGTATGCTGTTCAGTGCAGTGAAGAGTGCTCGGACCTCTACATTGGTGAAACCAAACAGCCTCTTCACAAACGAATGGTACAACATAGAAGAGCCACCTCGACAGGACAAGATTCAGCAGTACATCTGCATCTGAAGGAAAAAGGGCACTCTTTTGAGGATGCCAATGTCCACATTTTGGACAGGGAAAACAGATGGTTTGAAAGAGGAGTGAAAGAAGCCATCTATGTCCACTGTGAACAACCATCATTGAACAGAGGAGGTGGATTACGTCACCAACTTTCCCCCGCTTACAGTGCTGTCCTGAGGTCCCTTCCCAGACGTCTCAACCCCCATTCACACCTTTGCTCCAGTGACCTCAATAGGCCACAGGAAACAATGGAGCGGAGTCCTAAATTGGTTTCAACTGAAACCACTGATTAAATATGACCCACGCCCCCTTCACACCTGGGCACATGTGTTCACGCACATGATCAATAGAGGGTCATAACCACCTCCAGGGGACTACGCCCACAGGGGTTTAAATACCTGGATCTCTCCACCATTTGGTTGAGAACTGAAGAAGCCTTTCGGATGAGAGGTGAAACGTCTTCAAGAAACAAAAAGAAGTCCAGTCGCCTTTTTCAAGCTCCAGAGACTACTATGACCTGGATGACTGAGAATCTACACAGACATAATGCAGATTGTACAGCTTCCCACCTCGCCAGTAGTCTGTTAGAGATGTGCACTTGACAAAACCCATGTAAATGGCGACAGACAGAAAGCCAAACATATCCTGCATAGTAATGTCTGTCCAAGGGCTGGATGGTGTTGCGCAGTGTGCTCTTCCATACTCATTGCTGTTAGTCAACAATGTCTGAAGCACATCAACAGTGAAGAAGAGCTGAAAAAGCTCAAGAGCACTATATGCAGCAGTCATAATAAGCTGCGCTCCCGGTTTTCTGCATGGGCGGAAAGCGGGTTGGGGTGGTGTTATATCCGGCTCCTCAACACCATGCCATCTGTCTGCAGCTGGAGTAGATGTGCCCTCCCCCCTTGTCCTGCCCACGCTCCTGCCTGTGCTCCTGCCCGCGCTCCTGCCCATGCTCGTGCCCGCGCTCCCACCCCCGCTCCGGCTCCGGCTCCTGGTTGTGTCCTGGCCCAGGGCTCTGCCTCTGCTCCTAAAGTTCCTTCTGGCCCGTGCTGTAACAGGCATTAGATCCTCTTCATCAGATGAAGAAGCCTCTTCCACCATCTTCTCTTTGGCTGGCTGCCACTCATGATCAGAGGTTCCCCTAATTTGTAAAAGAAGGAAAATGTCAGGCCTTCATGCACAAAGAACCCAGTCATTTTTCAGTGATTCCCTTACACACACAAATAAATACATTGTATATCAAAAAAAGTTACAGTAAATGCAGACAGTGCATACACACATAAAATAAAAACCACACAATCCTCCCAGTAGTCCTTGTCTGATACAAAATGTACAACCTCCTCCCATACAATAACCCCCACCCCCAACTTGTAAAACTTTAGACACTTACTGGTCATCTCCATCGGAAAACGAATCTTCTTCTGATGTTGGATCATTAGTTGAACCCGAAAAGTCTGATGCTGAAACGTCGCTCTCTCTCCGTGTGAGCAATTCCACAACCTCCTGAGCGCTGAACTTGGTCTTGCCGGCGGCCCGCTGTGCCATTTCGCAAAACTCCAAAACAACGATGCGATCACGACGAATCTCAAATGAAGCTCTGAGACGTTGTCCACCTCACCTTGCCCTTTTATCGGGTGATGCTGACGTAATAGAGAAGCCCGCGAAACCCCCAATCGATACTTACAGTACACCTTTCCCTACCCCCAAACACCTGGCACATTTCAATATGTAAATCACACCACTGTACAGCGCCCACGCAAACACACAATATAAGTGGCGCCACAGCGGCGCACGGTTATATTTTCTGTGTAATGGTGCATGCCAAGCTCAGCATTACATACATATTTACATCAGAACGGCATATAATACGAGGACGAGCTGAGAATAAAAACTTACCTTCTGCCTTCTGAGTAACAGGTGTTCATTTGCAGCGATAAAACTGGTCAAATCAGCGACGACATTCTCTAATACAAAATAATCCACTCTCGTGAGTCATTTAATCACTTTGTTGAATAAATGTAGTCTGTTTTTGATGCATTCTGACAATCCGTTGCCGAGAGAAAACATTGTAAATACTGTTTACGCACGTCAGCGCATAGACTCCTACTTCCTGTTTGGTTTACGCATGGAGGACGCACCGACTACGCACTGAATACGCAGGGAGTTCATGCCTTCATGTGAAAACACACCCTCTAGTGCCATATACCCACGTGTCGGGAATTTTATTGGCTATCCATCTGTGGTTTTAGATTTCGGGTTAGAGTTGACCAATAAGAACGATTGGAGAACATTTGGGGGCATGTCCTTAAATGTCACATGATGCTCTCTGGATATAATTGGCTCTGGAAAATCCATTTCATAACATGATTGGCTAAATGAGGTGTCAATCGAATTCTGAGGGTCTAGTCTGTCATATAAAAGCATCGTGAGGGCGAACGGCAGCGTTACTGTGACGCTATGAGGCTTCAAAGTCGGAAATCGCTACAGAGGGCCCGCGGGCGGGCCCTTGCCAGTTAACAGGTTAAGGTGTGGCGTACATGTTACATACAGTGCCTTGCAGAAGTATTCGGCCCCCTTGAACTTTTCAACTTTTTGCCACATTTCAGGCTTCAGACATAAAGATATAAAATTTTAATTTTTTGTGAAGAATAAACAACAAGTGGGACACAATCGTGAAGTGGAATGAAATTTATTGGATGTGTCAAACTTTTTTAACAAATAAAAAACTGAAAAGTGGGGCGTGCAATATTATTCAGCCCCTTTACTTTCAGTGCAGAAAACTCACTCCAGAAGTTCAGTGAGGATCTCTGAATGATCCAATGTTGTCCCAAATGACTGATGATAAATAGAATCCACCTGTGTGTAATCAAGTCTCTGTATAAATGCACCTGCTCTGTGATAGTCTCAGGGTTCTGTTCAAAGCGCAGAGAGCATCATGAAGACCAAGGAACACACCAGGCAGGTCCGAGATATATCAACATGCTGTGCCAGGAAATAGCAACAAATTCGACAATTTCACCAAAAAGATGCAAGTTTTGACAGAGAGAATGGATGAGGTGGAGACCCATGTGGGACATGCTAGAGATGTAACGAGAGTTGGCCAAAGCACTAGTCATGAGCATCATCCAATAAATTTCATTCCACTTCATGATTGTGTCCAACTTGTTGATTCTTCACAAAAAATTAAAATTTTATATCTTTATGTTTGAAGCCTGAAATGTGGCAAAAGGTTGAAAAGTTCAAGGGGGGCGAATACTTTCACAAGGCACTGTACATCTTGCTGATGTATGTAACATGTCTCTCTTGTAAATGAGACAATGAGTCTCAAGAGATTCATGGTCCTGGGCCGTGTGCCCAGTGTTTTGTGTTAGTTCTGCTTTCACTGAGGTTTGTTATGTCTTGGTTTGTTTTGGTTTTCATTATTCATCTTAGTTTCTGGCTTTGTTATTAGTTATGGTTTACATTTTGAGTTCCTAGTTCCTTTTGTCCCTGTCTTCCCTGTGTCTGTGTTCTTGTGTCTGTTTTGTCCTTTGGTCATGCCCCTGGCCTCCTGTGTTTTTATTCCCAGTATTGCGACTAGTCTGCATGTCTGTCCCGTGTCTGTGTTTCTCTCTGTCTGTTTCCCTGTGTCTTTGTCCCTGTCTAGTTCCCTCTGTAATTAGTCTCCTTTGTCCAGTCTTCTGTGTTGTCTTGCTTTCTTGTTTGGTTACTTTCTGTTTTAGAATAGAATAGAATAGAATGCCTTTATTGTCATTATACAGGATGTACAATGAGATTGGAGGGCCACTCCTGTTCAGTGCCATGTAACAGAAAATCAAACTCTCTGAAAATAAAAAAATGAAAATAAAAATATTATATATATATATATATATATTATTTAGTTTGACAGTCCGGCGTTCCCTGTGCATTGTATTGCGTTTTGCTTCCTGTGTTTTCATTATGTGATTCTGTGCACCTGTTCTCCCTAGTTGTGTCATGTTTATCCCTCATCATGTCCTGTGTATTTATTGTCTGCGTTTCCCTCTCTGCTCTGTCGCGTCCTCCCTCATAGAGGTATGGTTCAGTTCCTGGTTTCCTGTCAGTTTTAGTTGTGTTACAGTGCTGTTCCTCTGTGTTTCTAGTTAACATCAATAAAGATACCATTTGAGTTCAGTTTGCCTTGGAGTTCTGCATTTGGGTCCACCCTGCCTGCCACACCGCTCCCACATGACACTGGATTTGCTTCTGCAAATTTTATAATCTTACATTTTTGCTCATAAGTGTGAGTTTGTAGCTTACACTTTCCTCCTGCGCTTGCCATGATTGTCTCCAGTGAAATGAACTAATAAAAATGCTAAAGTGATCTCCATGCGTTGTTAGTGTGTGTAGTTGTGCTTGAATGAGCCGATGCACGGAAGGGAACTGAGGAGGGCTTTAGTGCTAAAGTCATCCGACTTATGCGATCACATTTAATTGGAAATGTACTACAATGGGACCAGATTTTTCACCTGAGGTAGTCGAAAATCTGACTGATTTAGGTGATGATTTTATTGGAATTAACATTATTGTTGTATAAAATAGATGAAAAATACATCTCACCATAACACCGAATCAGTGCAAGCCATGAGCTTGTTTCTCTCCAACTCATTTTTCTAGCTTATGGGTTGGCTGGGTTCAGTCTCACTAAGTTTCAGCCAGCACACACCAATACAAGCTTTGATTTCACATGAAGAGTGGCTGTAGAGCCACAGTGTCGAGCGCCGGAGAGTGTCAGCTTGGCTTGGCTAGGCCCATCTCATTGCTATCCCCGGTGTTGCAAATTGTAAATGGTAAATGGACTAGTTCTTATATAGTGCTTTTCTACTCTTGTTGAGCACTCAGATATTTAAATTAGCATTATATAGGTCAACAACATATTTCATTAGACAGGCAGGGGAACCAGTGAAGCTTGTGGGTTTTATTTTAGCAATGATGTATCATGTGATTGAGACAAGCGACAAGAGGGAGTCATAGACGGGTGTAATGGAGAGAATCTGCCCATTTTTCAAAATAAAACTGTTCAGACTCAGATAATATATAAAACAGAAATAATGTAAGTTATTTAATGTTTAAGTGCAGCCAAATGACCCACTAGGGAACATACAAGAATGGCATTAATATATCTCTGATAACCCCAAAATGACACTTTCCTTTTATTATGTAAATATTTATACCTGCATTATCGTGGACTGTAATATGGAATAGCCCTACTTGCCAGATATGCAACTTCATGCTCTTCCCAAAAATAAAAATCATCTAGAAGGATTACTGTTTTGATAAACTGGATGAGATCCAGCACACCTTGCAGAGGGCACAAGTTATAGGAGGCAATAATGGGACTTTTATGCTATGATCTACAGATAGCATATGTGCTGAAAATTGTGCAAAGATGCACAAGATCTTGAACAGTACATTAGCCAAACTTGATTTGGTTAAAGTTTTGGATTTTTATTGGACCGTTTCTAGAACTTTTTGACCACATTTTGATATTATGGTAGAATAACAACAGTATATACTGTTTTAGTGTATTTAATTGTGAACTGACCTGTGAATCTATGACAAAGATTAATGCTCCAGTGCCTCTGAAGATCATTTCGTAGTCAAAGGTAGGGTCAAAGAAGTCAATCTGGCCAGGGAAGTCCCAAATCTGGAAGCTGACAAAGGAGCTGCTGGAGACGTCCTCCCTGCAGATCTTATTAGTGCTCTCCAGGAACAGAGTCTCACTGGGAGACATTTTATGGAAAACCACTTTCTGGATGGAGGACTTCCCACTTCTTCTCAGGCCCATCAACAAAATACGAGGTTTGACCACCCCATTCACAGAATCGCTGAAGCCCATAACTACACAACAACAAAAGGAAATCTTTCAATTAGCTGGGTAAATCTAAATTAGACAAGATGTACAGATTGTCTCACAAGGCACTATTAATTAACAGTCAGTTCTCAGTAAATTTTTCAACAGAGGTGGGGGATGTTAGATGCTTTCGAGCAAACATATGTCTGTGTAGATTCTCAGTCATCCAGGTCATAGTAGTCTCTGGAGCTTGAAAAAGGCGACTGGACTTCTTTTTGTTTCTTGAAGACGTTTCACCTCTCATCCGAAAGGCTTCTTCAGTTCTCAACCAAATGGTGGAGAGACCCAGGTATTTAAACCCCTGTGGGCGTAGTCCCCTGGAGCCCACACACACAGACCAGTATCTCCTCTTTGACTCCCACCACCCTCTGGAAAACAAACTTGGGATGATCAGGACCCTACAACACCGTGCGGAAAGTGTTCCCTCTAAGGCAGAAGGGAAGCATAAGGAACACACACACATTAAGAAAGCCCTCAAAACATGCGGTTACCCCAACTGGGCCTTCATCAAATCAGCTAAGATGCACAGGAATGAAGGCCAAACACAAACTACAGAGAATAGGAAGGACAAGAGGAACGACATTGTCATCCCATATGTGTCAGGCTTGTCAGAGAAACTCAGAAGAATTTTCTCCAAGCATGACATCTCAGTATACTTCAAACCAAGTCACACCCTAAGACAAAAACTGGTTCATCCCAAGGACAAACCCGCCAAACACAAGATCAGCGATGTAGTGTATGCTGTTCAGTGCGGCGAAGAGTGCTCGGACCTCTACATTGGTGAAACCAAACAGCCTCTTCACAAACGAATGGCACAACATAGAGCCACCTCGACAGGACAAGATTCAGCAGTACATCTGCATCTGAAGGAAAAAGGGCACTCTTTTGAGGATGCCAATGTTCACATTTTGGACAGGGAAAACAGATGGTTTGAAAGAGGAGTGAAAGAAGCCATCTATGTCCACTGTGAACAACCATCATTGAACAGAGGAGGTGGATTACGTCACCAACTTTCCCCCGCTTACAGTGCTGTCCTGAGGTCCCTTCCCAGACGTCTCAACCCCCATTCACACCTTTGTTCCAGTGACCTCAATAGGCCACAGGAAACAATGGAGCGGAGTCCTAAATTGGTTTCAACTGAAACCACTGATTAAATATGACCCACGCCCCCTTCACACCTGGGCACATGTGTTCACGCACATGATCAATAGAGGGTCATAACCACCTCCAGGGGACTACGCCCACAGGGGTTTAAATACCTGGGTCTCTCCACCATTTGGTTGAGAACTGAAGAAGCCTTTCGGATGAGAGGTGAAACGTCTTCAAGAAACAAAAAAAAGAAGTCCAGTCGCCTTTTTCAAGCTCCAGAGACTTTCGAGCAAACAGTTCATGACACCCCCTGAAGGTAACTACTTTCAGACTCTTCACATGTTTGACCAAACACAGGCCATTGCATCTGACACCGAACTGCAAGTTTCTGCATTTCAGTGTTTGAATGAATGAATGAATGAATGAATGAATGATTTAAAAGTCAGAAAATTTCAGCCACTGTTGGATCAGTTTACAATTATTAAGTGGACAATTATTAATTTAATATGTTCCTCTCTCTGTAACAATTACAAGCAAAAGACTAATCTCTGAATTTAAGTGAAATGTAACAATAATTAGCCTTTGCAGTCTACGGGGAAAATATCATGCTGGTTCATGCATTTCTTGGAGACTAAGTCATACAGGATGGCACTGTACCACATTTTGATGAACTGTGCACATTTGTTTGATCAAGTCCTTTTTTTAAAAAATTGACATTACTTTTAAATGTTCTGTTCACATGTTCTCCATTTTTTCCAAGAAATTTCCAAGATGGCGCACGCACAGATGCAGTGGCTCAGGGATCATCTTTTTGGTGCTTTTTTTTGGTACTTTTTATATGCTAGTGTGCAGCTAGAAGGCTGCACTCTGCTACGCTGGGATTGGACGAAGGACTCAGGTAAGAGCAGGGGAGCGGGTCTCTGTATTTATGTGCATGAGGACTTGTGTGACAATGGAACAATCACAGCACAGACAAACATTGTTCCCCAGACCTCGAGTACATGTCTGTAAGATGTCTGCCTTTTTTTCTGCTTAAAGAGCTAACAGTAATGATCATCACAGCCATGTATCTAGCACCCAATGCTAATGTTAGCATGGCGCGCTCTCTCCTGCTTAACACCATTAACAAACAGCAGTGGGCCCACCCCAATGGTGTTCATATTATCGCGGGAGACTTTAACAAGGCCAACTTGAAGACTGTACTCCCGAAATTCCACCAACGTCAAGTGTCCTATAAGCGGGGAGAACACTCTTGATCAGGTTTATTCCAACATTAAGCACACTTACAGAGCCAAACCCCTCCCCCACCTCGAGCAAGTCCGACCATCTTTCCCTGTTGCTCACCCCAGCATACACCCCTCTCAGACGGAAAGCCAGGCCTACTGTAATTGCCATTACAATCTGGCCTGAAAACGCACTCTCCGACCTACAGGACTGCTTCTCATACACAGACTGGGACTTATTTGAACACGAGGACCTGGAAACTTTCACAGGGATGGTACTAGACTACATTAAGTTCTGTATTGGAAATGTGACTGTTAGCAAAAACATCCAGGGTTTCTCTTATCAGAAACCCTGGCAAGGTTATCCATCACCAGCCTAAATGCTTACTGCCCTGTGGCCCTCACACCGGTAATCATGAAGTGCTTTGAGAGACTGGTTCTCCAGCATATCAAAGACCCCCCACTTTCGGCACCCATCAGTTTGCATATTGTTCAAAAAGATCCACAGAGGACGCCATCACTGTAGCTCTCCAATCTGTGCTGAGCCACTTGGAGCAGCAGCAGAGCGACGCTCGCATGCTCTTTGTGGATTACAGCTCAGCATTCAACACAATCATCCCGGACATTCTCAAACCAAACAGCATACCCTGGGCCTCCCCCGTCTCACAGGCCCCAGACTGTGAGACTTGGCCCCCATCTCTCCTCCGGCACACTGAGCACTGGCTTCCCACAGGGCTGTGTGCTGAGCCCCCGCCTGTACTGCCTCTATACTCATGACTGCAGTCCAGCCCACAATAACAACCTCATCGTCAAATTTGCTGACGACACCACTGTGGTCGGACTCATCTCAAGGGGAGATGAGGCAGCCTACAGAGAAGAGGCCCTGAAGTTTACAGCCTGGTGTTCAGAGAACAACCTGCACTGAACACCATGAAAACCAAAAATATCATCATTGACTTCAGGAAACACAGGACTGACCCAGCCCCCCTCTACATCAATGGCGAGCATGTGGAGAGGGTCCACATCTTCAGGTTTCTTGGTGTCCTCATCTCTGCTGATCTCTCTTGGTCAGATAACATCACAGCTGTTATCAAGAAGGTTCAGCAGCGACTTCACGTCCTGGGGGTCCTCAGGAAGAAAAACTTGGACTCGAACCTGCTGCTGACCTTCTACCTCTCATCCATTGAGAGCCTGCTGATGTGCTGCATCACACTATGGTATGGCAGCTGCACTTTGGCAGACAGGGTGAGTTTTCAGCACAGCACAAAGAATCATTGGCTGCCCTCTCCCCTCCCTGATGGACATCTACACCTCCCGCTGCATCAGCAGAGCCAGGAACATCATCAAGGACAGCTCACACCCTGGCTTTGAACTGTTTGACCTGCTGCCCTCTGGCAGGCACTACAGGTGCATCAAAGCCAGAACAAACAGACTCAAGAATAGTTTTTTCACCAGAGCAATCACCACCCTGAACTCACACACTCACCCACTGTGACTGCAATACCCACATCTCTGTGCAATATTATATTAGTCATACTGAACAATATCTATCTATTCTATTTTGATCAGGGCACCTGTAATTAAAAAAAAAACATTTTAATACCTACCCATTCTACTGTAATACTTCAGAGGGGACAAGAAAATATCAAATATAAACCTTCAGTCAATATAGAGGAAGTCAATAATAGATCAGTACACAACAGTGGCTCAAACTGCATGCCTTGTGTAGCCACAGGAATTTTAAGCATTTAATTGGTAATGCAGAAAAAGTATAAATATAGTTGCAAGTTTTGTACCAATTTGCTGCTAGGTTCATTTCATACAGCTGGAATATTATCAAACCCAACCCAGATTTTCAAAAATATTAATTCATTAATGTGTATTGATATTTATCAGCAATAACATTCAAATGGCAAAATTGATTTAACCTTGATTAAGCCAAATACTTCTTTTAGGGGTGCCCTAGAGATGTTCAAGGTTGAGTAATGAAGAGTAGACGTTTCTCTAGACGTCCAATGACACCTTCTTCAGGGTCATCCTTTAACTGGAGTCACGCCATCTGTGGTTGAAAATAATCTGTGCATCTATTTGGCTGCATTTTGAAATTATAACCTTCCAAAATTACCACATCATCCTGTCTACTTCTGTATAATAAGGTAATTGAAAATATATTAAAAATATAAATCAGCTTGTTTCTTTACAAACACCCCAATATTCTTGTTCAGCATGTCTCTGGGTACTTTTTTGATTATCTTACATTTTGTCTAATAGCTGCTTTAAGGAACAAGTTTAAGGTCAAAGGTTTTGTCATTTGTCTCATGAGAATACCATACAATACTACACCACTTTATTTATAAAGCACTTACAAACAACAACAGGGCTGACCAAAGTGCTGTACAATGCCCAAGATCTTAAGGAACTGCATTAAAATCATGAAAGTCACAAATACTTCAAAGACCTCCTGAATCCCACAGACACGCCTTCTGAGGTGGAAGCAGAGTCTGGGGACAAGGGGGATGATTTGCCCATCACTGGGGCTGAGGTCACTGACATGGTTAAACAACTCCTTTTTGGCAGGGCCCCTGGGGTGGACAAGATTTTCCCTGAAGGATCTGGATGTTGTAGGGATGTCTTGGTTGACATGCCTCTGCAACATCGTGTGGAGATCTGGGGCAGTACCACTGGATTGGCAGACTGGGGTGGTGAAGGGAGACCAGAGGGTGTGCTCCAACTTTCGGGGGATCACACTCCTCCGCCTCCCTGGTAAGGTCTATGCCAGAGTGCTGGAAAGGAGAGCCCTCCTGTTAGTCGAACTTCGGATTCAAGAGGAACAATGCGGTTTTTGTCCTGGTCGTGGAACGCTGGACCAGGTCTTTATTAGGGCTGAAACTAATGACTATTTTGATAGTCATTGGCCCTGTCACTCGGTGTTGGCTCTCACTGCGGTATTTTATCACTTCCTGTTCCTGTTTCAGAGCACAGTCATGTTTTGCTGTCTGTTAGCTGTTAAATCTGTATAGCTCGATCTATCTCGATAACAACATATTTTACTGTAATCTTCACCTACTTTATCTAGAGCACACTCTTTGCTGAATGACCTGTAGTCACATTATTCACTTTATTTGTTTTTAGAAATTCGCTAGCTTAGCTCAGCTAGTAGCTTAGCTCTTAGCCGACTCACAACCAGCATGGCTTCATCTCCTGTCTCTCCTGCACTTTCCTGCTCTGGGTGTCACATGTTTAGTTACTCCTCGGCCTCCTTTAGCAGTAACGGTACTTGTAATAAATGTAGTCTGTTTGTAGCTCTGGAGGCCAGGCTTTCTGAATTGGAGACTCCGCTCCGCACCCTGGAAAATCCTATCTCTAGCCAGGCCCCTGTAGCGGGTGCGGACCATGGTAGCTTAGCCACTGTTAGCTCCCCCCAGCAGATCCCGAGCAGCAGGGAAAACAGGCTGGCTGGGTGACGGTGAGGAGGAAGCGTAGTCCTAAGCAGAAGCCCCGGGTACACCACCAACCACTAACCGTTTGTCTCCACTCTGCGACACACCCGCCGAGGAACAAACTCTGGTTATTGGCGACTCTGTTTTGAGAAACGTGAAGCTAGAGACACCGGCGACCATAGTCAAATGTCTTCCAGGGGCCAGAGCAGGTGACATTCATGGAAATTTGAAACTGCTGGCTAGGGCTAATCGTAGATTTGGTAAGATCGTTATTCACGTCGGCAGTAATGACACCCGGTTACACCAATCGGAGGTCACTAAAATTAATATTGACTCGGTGTGTAACTTTGCAAAAACAATGTCGGACTCTGTAGTTTTGTGTGGGCCCCTCCCCAATCAGACCAGGAGTGACATGTTTAGCTGAATGTTCTACTTGAATCACTGGCTGTCTGAGTGGTGTCCAAAAAACGACGTGGGCTTCATAGATAATTGGCAAAGTGTCATGGTGCTGGGCCGTATGCCAAGCATTTTGTGTTTAGTTCTGATTTCACTGGGTTTTGTTATTTTCTAGTTTTGTTTTGATCTTCCTTATTCATCTTAGTTCTGGCCTTATCAGTTGTGGTTTTCTAGTTCCCTTTGTTCCTGTCTTCCCTGTGTCTGTTTTTCTGTATTTTTCCCTGTTCCATGGTCCATGTTTAGTTTTCCTCTGTGCCAGCCCCCTGTGTTAAGTCAGCGTGTACCTTGTTTGGTGTTTCCTGTTTTGTTTTGACAGTCTTACGTTCCCTGTGTGTTGTGTGGAGTTTTGCTTCCTGTGTTTCATTAGTATGATTTTGTCCACCTGTTCTCCCCAGCTGTTTCCTGTTCTCCCTCGTCATTCCCGGTGTATTTATTGTCTGCGTTTCCCTCTGTTCCTTGTCGTGTCCTCCCTCATGGAGGTGTGGTTCTGTTCCTGTTTTGCTGCCTCTTCAGTTTTGTATATTTTGGAACTTTTCTGTAAATAAATCTTCACCTACATTCAGTCCTGATTTGGAGTTCTGCTTTTTTTCTCTCAAAGATTCTTGAAAGAGTAGTTGTAAAACAGCTAACTGATCATCTGCAGAGGAACGGTTTATTTGAAGAGTTTCAGTCAGGTTTCAGAATTCATCACAGTACAGAAACAGCATTAGTGAAGGTTACAAATGATCTTCTTAGAGCCTCTGACAGTGGATTCATCTCTGTTCTTGTCCTGTTGGACCTCAGTGCAGCTTTTGATACTGTTGACCATAACATTTTATTACAGAGATTAGAGCTTGATATAGGTATTAAAGGTACTGCACTGCAGTGGTTTGAATCATATTTATCTCATAGACTCCAATTTGTTCATGTAAATGGGGAGTCTTCTTCAGACAGTAAGGTTAATTATGGAGTTCCACAGGGTTCTGTGCTAGGACCAATTTTATTTACATTATACATGCTTCCCTTAGGCAGTATTAGTAGAAAGCACTGCATCAATTTTCATTGTTATGCAGATGATACTCAGCTTTACCTATCAATGAAGCCAGATGACACACATCAATTAATTAAACTACAGGAATGTCTTAAAGACATTAAGGACTGGATGACCTCTAATTTCCTGCTTCTAAATTCAGATAAAACTGAAATTCTTGTTCTCTGCCCCACTAATCTTAGAAACATGGTGTCTAACCAGATACTTACTCTGGATGGCATTACTTTGGCCTCCAGTAACACTGTGAGAAATCTTGGAGTCATTTTTGACCAGGATATGTCCTTCAATGCACATATTAAACAAATATGTAGGACCGCTTTTTTGCATTTGCGCAATATTTCTAAAATTAGAAACATCCTTTCTCAGAGTGATGCTGAAAAGCTCATTCATGCATTTATTACTTCTAGGCTGGACTATTGTAATTCATTATTATTAGGCTGTCCTAAAAGCTCCCTGAAAAGCCTTCAGCTGATCCAAAATGCTGCAGCTAGAGTACTGACAGAGACTAGAAAGAGAGAGCAGATTTCTCCCATTTTGGCTTCTCTTCATTGGCTCCCTGTTAAATCTAGAATAGAGTTTAAAATCCTTCTCCTCACATACAAGGTCTTGAATAATCAATATGCAGTTAAAATATGCAGATGAACCGTTGAAAAAAAGTATTTCTTATCCAGTTACTTAGGTAATCAATATAAATAGAATAGTCAATTGCTAAAATAATCAATAGTTGCAGCCCTAATGAAATTTGCAACATACCATAAGCCAATGCATCCCCTTCTCACACAGAAGCAACAGGATTCAGGTGATAGGTATTGTTGTAAGTAAGTAAAATTTATTTATATAACGTTTTTCACAGACAGAAAGGCACTGTACAATAATTAAAACACAATATCAACCCCCCACCCCCACCCCCAGAAAACACTATGTTGAAAACATAATAACATTACCATATTAAAAGAATAAAAATAAAGTCAGAAACCAGAAAGCCTGGTTAAACAGAAAAGTTTTCAAATATTTTTTAAATGATGCCACAGAGACAGCTAAATGGAGCTGGAGTGGTAAACAGTTCCAGAGCTTTGGTGCCACTGTCTAAAAAGCTCTGTCCACCCTGGTCCTTAGTCTTGTATGTGGGACAACTAAAAGACTTTGATTTTGTTGTGTGAGAGACTGTTGACTTCTTTTAAAAAAAATTTTTTTTTAATTTTTTTTTTTTTTTTTTTTTTTTTTATAAAGCCTGTCATGTCTGGCACTGTTTGCAAGCAGAATTGTGATCTGAATACATTGTTGTGCCAAACATATTTATTCTTCCAAGATAAGCTCTATAGAGTCTCTATAAGCTTTTCTTGTTAATGCATTGTGTTTTGTGTTTTTGTTGTTTGTTTGTTTGTTTGTTTTATTTTATTTTATTTATTTGTGTACATATACATTTAATTCCAGTTGACAGGCTGAGGGGAAAAAAAAAAAAAAAAAAGGACAGCGAAAGGGGAGAAAACAGAAAAAAGAGGACAGAGCACCACTATACTAACCAAAACAATTCAAATGCTGCAACTGCAAAAAAACCAGAAAAAAGACAACATACCAAAACAGAACAAGCAATACCTAGAAAAATAACTATGTGGAAAAGGCACAACAAAATGAAGCATGGTTGTATAAGAACAACAATTTTGTTATGCTGTGATTGTGTTAGTCTCTGTGTCATGGAATGCACTTACCAACGAGGGCAGAAAGCCGCCGCTCCACCCACAAGGAGCCAGAGGCAGGCAGAGAAGGACCCAGGAAATCCGAGCCATCCGCAGCCCATCAAGAGCCACGAAAACCCGCGGCCGCACATTCCAGCGACAACCGCATACCCACCCCAGCAGAGGGAAGAGGGAGGTCCCAGATGGAGCCCCCCCAGTCGAGGGGCAAGGGCCCCAGGGAATTCGAGGCATCAGGAAACCGGCCCCCCTAGAGGCCAGCCCCCCGTGCAGGCCGGCGGCAGGGCCCCAGGGCCTAGGTGCCCAAGAACCACCTGACATACCGCAGAGCCCCCCCCACGCCGGAGAAGCCCAAGCCGCCCCGGCCCACAGCCCCCAGGAGAGCAGGTCGACACCCATGCCAGAACATCCAGCCCGGCCCAGGAACCCCAAGGCATCCACACCCTGGGGAAGCGGGGGACGCAGGAGCACCCACCGAGAAGCAGCCGGGAGGCAAGGCACAAGAAGGCCCAGATTCAGGTCCAGCCATGCACACACGTATGCACACACACTCACCCACATATGCTCATTATTATGACCAGGAAACCTGGAGTAAGAGAGCCAGCTGTCCGCTGGCTCAATAGGCACCCCGATTCCCCACACCCCAGCACAGGGCAGGCGCAGGTGGACCCGGGGCCCCGGTGACAGCACCATGGAGCACCGCAGTGCCCGAGATCGGCACCACAGCCCACGCCACAGAGGGCAGCATGCTCCACTCCAGATACTCATTCACTCAACGAGGGACACAAACAAGAGACAAGACAAACTGGCCTGAATTGGGAAAACGGTGCCCCGTACACCCCAGCCACTCCACGACGGCCACCCCCACCACCCCCACCACCCCACGATGCAGGCACCCCAGAGCCCCAGAAGCGCGGACCGAACATCCCGATGCAGGCCGGGCCAACCCGCCCCACCCGGTGGCGCGCCGGGACAGCAGAGACCCCCCCAGCGCCAGGGGGGACCCACCGGCAGCCGGCGCGCTCCCAGAGCCCCAGGCCCCAGACCCCACGCCCCGAGCCCACAGAGAAGACCGGCCCATCCGGCCAAGGCCAGCAGCCATCACCCCAAGCACCCCGGCCCCACCCCAAGACCGTAAGGCAGCACCCACCCAAGCCCCCCACCACCATCAACCAGGACAAGCACACGGACGCCACAAGAAAGCAGCCGCAAGATTCCAGTCCCAGGGGCTATCGGACACACACGGGCCCCGGGAGTCCGCCCCAGACCGCCCACAAAGCACACCAGGAGCAGAGCCCTCAGCCAACCACCCCCGCTAAGTAATGGAGTTGATCAGTGGGAACCAGAGAGATTCAAATTCATCCAATTGGTTTGTAGCAGAAGCAGACATTCTCTCTAAGCTAACTTGATCTAATAGTAGATTTCTGTATTGAGTAATACACAGTTTATTTTTTGATTTCCAGTTCATGAGGATAGTTTTCTTAGCAATGCACAAGGCAGTAAGAACTATGTGTGATATATATGACTCCATCGATAATTCATTAACGTCACCTAAAATACACAGTCTGGGGGAAGTTGGAACACGACAGCTAAACCATGTAGATAAGTCTTTGCATATCCTCTGCCAGAACTTCTGAACAGGAATACAAGACCACAGAGCATGAATATAGTTCTCCTCTGAATTGCTTGTGCAGTGGTTGCATATGTTTGAGTGTGTAAGGCCCATTTGGAACATCCTTTGTCCAGTATAGTGCGTTCTATGGAGAATTTTATACTGTATAAGTTGTAATTGGGAATTTTTAGTCATTTTGAAGATATTTAAGCATATTTCTGTCCAGAAGTTTTGGTCCAGGCTGATAGAAAGATCACGTTCCCATTTTGTAATCGGGAGGGAGACTGAATCATCAGTTTTTAATAATAATTTATATAATTTTGATAACAATTTGGGGGTCCAGAGGTTTAGAAGTTCAGATACCCATGTAGGTATTTCTAAATTCAGTTGATTGAGATTAAATTTTCCCTGCAGGATAGATTTCAGTTGTTGATATTCGAGAAATCTACTGTTGCCCATTCCATATTTTAATATAAGTTCATGGAATGTCATAAGGTTTCCATCTTGGATAATATGTTCTAACTTATTTATCCCCTTATCATGCCATAACGGAAAATTCAGCATTTTCTTTTTCTGACAAATATCTGGGTTGTTCCAAATGGGCGTTAATTTACAGGGGATAAGTGAAGACTTAGTTATTTTTAAAAATTCCCACCAGGCTGACAGAGAGGTGTTAATACTAAGACTTTTAAAGCAGTTATGATGCTTAATACTGGGGCTAATGAAAGGTAGATCTGAGATTTTTACTTTTCCGCAGAGTGCCTGCTCTAAATCCAACCATGGGTTGTCTAATGAATTTGATTTGATCCACTTTGAAATGTACTGCAATCTACTGCCTAAGAAATAGAAATAAAACTTTGGTAGCTCTAGACCGCCATAGTGTTTTGGCTTTTGTAAAGTTTTCAAACTAATTCGCGATGGTTTGTTTTTCCATAGGAATTTTGAGATGTTTGAGTCTAGTGACTTAAACCAAGCAACAGAAGGTTTATTAGGGATCAGTGAGAATAGATAATTAATTTTTGGTAAAACCATCATTTTAATGGTGGCAACTCTCCCCATAAGTGATATAGGAAACTATTCCAACGTGATAAGTCATCCTCTATTGTTTTTAACAGGGGGATATGATTTAATCGTACCAAGTCTGAGAGCCTGGCGGAAAAATTGATGCCTAAATATCTAATATTACCTGATTTTAGTGGAGTCCTGGAGGTATTCTGAAAGTTACAATTCAAAGGCAAAACTGTTGATTTAGCCCAATTGATAGAGTAATCTGATATAGATGAAAACTTATCTATTAGTGAGATTGTCTTCAGAAGAGAGGATTGTGAACTCCCAAGGAAAAGTAATACATCATCAGCATGAAGGCATATTTTATGATCTGTATTTTCAGTTTGAATCCCTTTAATATTTGCATGTTGACGTATTGCTGCTGCAAGCGGCTCAATAAAAATGATAAAAAGGAGACTATGCTGTAGTCACGCGAGACTTTGTGAATCTCGGCAGTATCGTCAATGGCGGCGTGACTCTATCAGCAAACATTTGCGTGATTAGCCCTTTTTTTCGACAATTTATAACTAGACAGGCTTAAAACTAAAAAATATAGGTAGTTTCTTAGCCTAACTTAAATTATTTTCAACAATCTGGAGGACGGTGAAGAGGACCTGGATAGTTTGCTGCGGTACATCGACGGGTGTTTTGAGCGAGTCGTCATGGGGAAAACCGACAAGACGCCGACTCCCTCCACCAGCAAAGGAACTCCGTCCACAAAAAGAAGCCGCCCCGAAGATTCCCCAGAGGCAACTTCGCCACCCACCACCAATATTGTGGGCATTCTGGAGTCCATTAATAACAAATTGTCCAGCTTTGACGCCAGCTTGGCCCTGGTTGAAATCCTCCACAAGGAGTTTCAGGCCCTGCGGGAGTCAGTCGAGTTCAGCCAGCATCAGGTGGAAACACTGGCTGCTGAAAACGCTGTCCTCAGAGAGTCGGTGAATTCCCTCACCGAGGAAACGACCCGGCTCTCAGAAGAAAATAAGAAAATTAAAGAATTGATTATCGAGCTTCAGGCCCGCAGCATGAGAGAAAATCTTGTGTTTTCAGGTATCCCGGAGAAGGCAGAGGAGGACCCGGAGGCTACAGTGAAGGAATTTATCCAAACTCACCTGAAGCTCCCGGAGGACGCCGTGAAGACCATCGCCTTCCATAGAGTCCACCGCCTGGGAGGGAAGCGACCCGGAGCACGCAGACCCAGACCGATCGTGGCCAAATTCGAACACTTCAAAGAAAAAGAGCTGGTGAAGAGCCGCGGCCGGGAGCTGAGAGGGACGGACTTCAGCGTCAACGACCAGTTTCCAAAGGAGCTCTTGGAGCGACGCAAGGTCCTGTTCACCATCCGGAAGAAGTTCATGCAGGGAGGCTCCCAGGCTGTCATCGCCGTGGACAAACTGTATGTAAACGGACAGCTTTACCGAGACAAAAACACCACGCCATGGCTCTACTGATCGATCAGGTGATCTGTGTCCATATTAACGTTCTTTTCTGAGTTTTTTTTCAACTATCTAAACAGTACCATTAAATAGTCTAAATAGTCTAAATCTGTCTAAGTAGTACCATTAACGCCGACGAGTCAGCATAGTACCGTGATCGTTTGTTTGTTTGTTTGTTCTGTTTTGTTTTCCCCTCATCTAATTTCATTCTTATGTCACTTAGGTCACTTTTTACACGTCTTTTTTCTTTCTGCACTCAGCAATATGTTTACGTCACTTACAATGCTACAGTTTACTACACTAACATACAGCGCAGATGCACACACACCAACATACAGCGCACATACACACGCACACATCAATATAAAGGGCACACGCCAACATACAGAACATATGTACACACACACACACATCTTTAGTGAGCACACAACAGTCCATCAGTTAGTTTAAATATGAGCACACTCAGATTTGTCTCATGGAATGTGCACGGAGCTGGTTCGAGGGAAAAGAGACTAAAAATTTTTAATCGGTTAAAAGACTTAAAAGCAGATGTTTTTTTTTTACAGGAGACACATGTGTCCAAAACATCTGTGCTAACTCTTTCCTCTCCACAGTTCCCTCACACGTACTCAGCCTGCTATAACTCCAAACAAAGAGGTGTAGCTATATTGATTAACAAGAAGATAAACTTTAACATTAGCAACAGTACAATAGACCCTGAAGGTAGATTTATAATACTTAATTTATCTATACAGAATACAGATTTATGTATTGCTAGTATATATGGGCCAAATGTTGATGACCCCTCCTTCTTTCATGCTTTGTTCACTTCACTCTCAGATCACTCTGACACCACACTTGTAATAGGAGGAGACTTCAACCTGGTACTTAATGCAGATATTGACAGGCTCAGTACAGCAGTGAGTTAGAGGAACTGGCAGTCTGCAGACATTCTTAAACAGTACATGAAGGATTTTGGTCTTTGCGATGCTTGGCGTTCACATCACCCCACTCTGAGAGATTATAGTTTTTTCTCACCAGTACACAAATCTCATTCCCGCTTAGATTACTTTTTAGTTAGCAGCTCCATGATGATGGATATCACAGACACTCAGATTCACCCTATCACTATTAGCGATCATGCACCGGTGTCTATGTCTCTGACACAGAAAAGAGTCACACCACCAATCAGGAACTGGAGATTTAATACATCATTACTTAAAGAAGAAGATTTTATTAATTATTTCAAAAAGGAATGGTCAGCATACTTAGAATATAATGATATTCCAGGAATATCACCATGTGTTCTTTTGGGAAGCAGGAAAGGCAGTAATGCGGGGCAAAATAATATCTTACTGCTCGCATAGGAAAAATAAAGAAAAAGCACTTGTGTTAGAATTAGAACAAAAAATTAAATCTTTAGAAACTGCCTATGCCGCTTCACCACAAGAACATACAATTATCAGCCCGAGGAAACTGAAACTGGAGCTAAATGAAATAATTGATAAAAGGACACAATTTATGTTGCAGAGGCTGCGTTTGGAAAACTTTGAGCATGGAAATAAATCTGGAAAATTCCTGGCCAACCAATTAAAACTGAATAAAGAAAAAACAGCTATTTTTTCTGTTAAAGACTCGACTGGTATTATTACTCATGACCCACAACAAATAAATAACTCTTTCAAAGACTTCTATGAAGCCTTATATTCACCACAGATTAACCCATCTGATACTGAAATTGAAGAATTTCTTAATAATATAAATCTACCAAAACTAAATGACAGCCAGGCTGCAGCTCTGGATTTGCCTCTTTCATTGTCTGAACTTAGTGAAGCCCTACAGCATCTCCCAAATAATAAAGCCCCAGGCCCAGATGGTTTTCCAGCCGAGTTTTATAAAGAATTTTGGTCTGAGCTAGCTCCCATTTTTTTCAGAATGGTAACTCAGATTCAGAATGATCACATCTTATCTCCAACCTTAAACTTTGCTAACATTAGCCTGCTTCTTAAACCAGGCAAAGACCCCACACTCCCATCCAGCTACAGGCCAATCTCTCTCATTAATGTAGATCTTAAAATAATTTGCAAAGCCCTTGCCAAAAGATTAGAAAGTATTACCCCATGTATTGTACATCCAGATCAAACAGGCTTTATCAAGGGTCGGCACTCAGCCAATAATACACGTCGACTGATAAATATAATAGACTATTGTTCTATTAACAAATTAGAGACGACAATCGTGTCTTTAGATGCAGAAAAGGCATTTGATCGGGTAAATTGGAAATTCTTACTAGCAGTTCTACAAAAATTTGGATTCGGTTCATCCTTTATAAACTGGATCAGAACACTACACAGCTCTCCGAATGCACGTGTTAGGACAAATGATCTCATTTCACAAAGTTTCAGTCTGCAGAGGGGCACCAGGCAGGGCTGCCCACTCTCTCCCTCTCTTTTTGTGATTTTCATTGAGCTGCTAGCAGCAGCAATCCGTCAAAATGTAAATATTAAAGGGATTCAAACTGAAAATATGGACCATAAACTTAACCTTTATGCTGATGATGTATTACTTTTCCTTGGGAATTCACAAGGCTCTCTTTTGAAGACTATCACACTGATAGATAAGTTCTCATCTATATCTGATTACTCTATCAATTGGAGTAAATCAACAGTTTTGCCTCTGAATTGTAATTTCCAGAGAACATCTAGGACCCCACTAAAGTCAGGAAATATTAGATATTTAGGCATAAATTTTTCCGCCAGGCTCTCAGACTTGGTACGATTAAATCATATCCCCTTATTAAAAACAATAGAGGATGATTTCACACGTTGGAACAGTTTACCAATATCACTCATGGGGAGAGTTGCTGCCATTAAAATGATGGTTTTACCAAAAATTAATTATCTATTTTCATTGATCCCTAATAAACCTACTCTTCCTTGGTTTAAGTCACTAGATTCAAACATCTCAAAATTTTTATGGAAAAACAAACCGTCAAGAATAAGCTTAAAAACTTTACAAAAGCCAAAACACAGTGGAGGTCTAGAATTACCAAACTTTTATTACTATTTCTTAAGCAGTAGATTGCAGTATATTTCAAAGTGGATCAAACCCAATTCATTAGACAACCCATGGCTGGATCTAGAACAGGCGTTTTGTGGAAAAATAAAAATCTCAGATCTACCTTTCATTAGTTCCAGTATTAAACATCATAACTGCTATAAAGTCCTTAGTATAAATACCTCTCTGACAGCCTGGTGGGAATTTTTAAAAATAACTAAGTCTTCACTTATCCCCTGTAAACTAACACCCATTTGGAACAATCCAGATATTTGTCAGAAAAAGAAAATGCTGAATTTTCCGTTATGGCGTGATAAGGGTATAAATAACTTAGAACATATTATCCAAGATGGAAATCTTATCACGTTCCAAGAACTTATATCAAAATATAGAATTGGCAACGGTAGATTTCTGGAATATCAACAACTTAAGTCCGTCCTACAGGGAAGATTTAACCTTAATCAATTGAATCTAGAAATGCCTACTTGGGTAACAGAATTTCTTAACCTCTGTACCCCAAAATTGTTATCAAAATTATATAAACTATTAATAAAAACTGATGATTCAGTTTCCCTCCCAATTGCAAAATGGGAGCGTGATCTTTCTGTCAACCTGGATCAAAATTTATGGACAGAAATATGTTTAAATATCTTCAAAATGACTAAAAGACCCCAAATACAACTTGTACAATATAAGATTCTCCATAGAACATACTACACTGGACAAAGGATGTTCCAAATGGGCCTTACACACTCAAACATATGCACCCACTGTACAAGCAATTCAGAGGATAATCATCTACACGCTCTGTGGTCTTGTGTACCAGTTCAGAGATTTTGGCAGAGGATTTGTGAAGATCTATCCACATGGTTTAGCTGTCGTATCCCAACTTTCCCCAGACTATGCATCTTAGGTGATGTCAGTGAATTAATTATGGAGTTAAATATATCACACATAGTTCTTACTGCCTTGTGCATCGCTAAGAAGATGATCCTCATGAACTATGTATTACCCAGTACAGAAATTTATTAGTAGATTATGTTAGTTTAGAGAGAATGTCTGCTTCTTCTAAAAACAAATTGGAGGAATTTGACTCTCTTTGGTTCCCACTGATCAGCTCCATTACTTAGTGGGGGTGGTGGGCTGCGGGCTCTGCTCCTGATGTGCTTTGTAGGCGGTTGGGTGAGGACTCCGGATGCCTATGTAGCTGGTAGCCTCCTGAGACTGGAGTCCTGGGGCGACCTTCTGGTGATGTCTGTGTGCCTGTCCTGGTTGATGGTGGTGGGGGCTTGGATGATGCTGCCTTCGGTCCTGGGGTGTGGGCGGGGTGCTTGGGGGGGTGGTGCCGGCCCTCGGTCGGTTGGCTGGTCTTCCCTGTATGGCTTGGGGGCTGGGGTCTGGGGCCCCGACACTGGGGCCGCGCCGGCTCCCGGTGGGTCCCCCCTGGCGCGGGGGGGGCCTCTGCTGGCCCGGCCGCGCCACCGGGTGGGGTGGGTTGGCCTGGCGTCGGGATGTCCGGACTACTTGGAGTGGTGGCCTAGGGGAGAAGAAGAGGGTTCGTCACTGAGAGGACCCTGGTTCAAATCCTCGGGCTGGCATCACTGTGGGTCCCTGAGCAAGCCCACCCCCCCAGGTTGCTCCCCGGGCGCCCTTTGGCTGCCCCCTGCTCCATGCTGTGCTGTGTGTACTACATACTCCATGTGTGTGATGGGTTAAATGCAGAGAATGAATTTCACTGCATGTAAATGTATGTGACAAATAAAGCTCTTTCTTCTTCTTCTTCTTCTACGCTTTTGGGGCCCTGGGGTGCCTGCATTGCAGGGGGGTGGGGTGGGGGATGGGGCCACTGTGGGGTGGTTGGGGGGGACTGGGCACTGTATTTCCATGCCCAGGCCAGTATGTCCTGTCGCTTGTTTGTGTCTATTGTTGAGTGAATGGGCATCTAGGGGGAGCGGGCCGCCCTCTGCAGTGGGGGCGAGGGCGCCAACCTCGGGTGCTGCAGTGCTCCGGGACCACGGCCCCGGGCTCACCTCCCCCTGCCCTGTGCTGGGGTGTGGGAGGTCGGGGTGCCTATTGAGCCAGTGGACAGCTGGCTCTCTTCTTCCAGGATTCTTCCTGGTCATATGCCCCCCCCCCTCCCCCTCCCCCTCCCCATACACAAACACACACACACACACACACAGAGTACACATCACTCACAGATGTAGGATGGAGAGGCCACGTGGAGAGCTGCACCACCACTTGCCTCTCCGTTTTAATTGCACTTTAGTCATTATAACTCACAACACATACACACTTACAACCTGATACACATAGGACCTTTGGGGCAGGCATGTTACTCAGAGGTTGATGAGGTGGGGCCGCTGAGGTGGCCCCACTCGGATCCTCATCACTGTCTGTCCCCAAATTTTATTTGCACTTTAGACATTGAGGGTTTTGGGGGGGCAGTGTGGGCAAGCACTGACGACCAACAGTTGGTGCTTGTGGCATAACTGTCCCCTCAATTTTAACTGCACCCTATACACCTCATTCACTCACAAACATTAACACATAGACCTACAAGTTGGGGAGGAGGAGGGGTGGATGGGTCATCTTACACCCCGATTTCTTACACCTCGCCCAGGGTAGGGGTCGGGTGGTTCCTTGGGGACCGGGCTGGTGGCGTCCTGGGGTCGCTGTTGGCCCTGGGGTGGTTTCCGCTTGCCCCGTCTTCAGAGGGTGGGTAGCTATGGATGAATGTGTGTCTTTGTGTATTTGTCACCGTCTCCGTGAGTATGGGTGGGTGAGTGAGTGTGTATGTATGGCATACACACTCACTTACAGAGCAAAATGACATTCTTATCCCCAGCCAGACACTTGAGCTGCATAGCTGTCCTGTTATCGCAACCACACATAACTATAGAGCGCTGCACCACTCTAAACGCAGCCACTCTGCTACCAACGCCACATGACGGCGACCCTCATGACTGCAAAGTGCTGGCGGAACAAAACAGTAAGCCCAGATTAGACTTGCAAGATGAACCACTGGCGAAAGGCCACGTTGTGTTTGTGGATGGCTCAAGCTGGAAAAATGATAGAAGCAAAACAGAAACGGGCTACGCTATAGTCACCAATACTAACATAATCAAAGCTGAGAAACACACCTCTCTGCTCAAGCAGCCAAGTTAATTGCATTAACCGAAGCATGCAAGCATTATGCAGGTAAAGCAGTCACGATTTACACTGACAGCCAGTATGCCTTTTCTCGCCCACTGCGCTGCAAACAAATGTACTGCCGTACATTTGTTTGCAGCGCAGTGGGCGAGAAGGGGAATGCTGACCTCTACAGGAAAGCCAGTGAAACATGCTGAACTGTTAAAAAACCTATTAACAGCGATAAAACTACCATCAGCCCTGGCCATTTGTAAATGTGCGGCACACAAAACAGGCACAGACTTGATAGTATTGAGAAACAACTATGCTGACAAAGTGGCAAGACTAGCCACAAGTGGTAAATATGGCACCTCATACGCTTACACAACAATCGTAGAACCCTTGTGACCTGAAGTGCTGCATGATATGCAGCAGCAAGCTCCTAAAAGTGAAATAGTACAATAGATAAAAGATGGGGCATTTAAACTAAAACAGCCGTACCACATAAATGGAAAACCTGTACTTCCTAGGTCACTATTCAAAACAGCAGCCATATTGACACATGGTTTAACACATGTATCAACAGGGGGGGATGGTAAGTAAGACCTATAAGTATTGCTTAGTATTAATAGATCCTCTGACTAAGTGGGTCGAAATAATTCCAGCAGTGAAAGCGGACGCACTCACAGTAGCAAAAGCTTTGTGCAAAACTATTGTACCCACATATGGGATAAAAATTGTTCCAAAGCAAAAAGGTGGTTGATATAAATAAACTGCCGGAAGGCTCTTCTGCTTCTCAACAGGAACATCCGGTGGAAGTGGGAGACTGGGTCCTGGTCACAGTGATCAAGAAGAAGTGCTGGACATTACCCCGTTGGGACAGACCCTACAAAGTACTACTGACCACACCAACTGCGGTCAAAATAGCAGAGAGATCCATGTGGATACACCTCAGCCATTGCAAAAGGATTGAGTCAACCAACGCTGAGTAGGGGACAGAAGTTGGGGTACAAAGGGGGGGTGAGCCCTAGGCCACCTTTGTCTCAAACCCATGAAGAAAACAACTGAATCCCCCACTAAATAGGGATGGCTCATTCACGGGCAATGACCACGTTGAACGGGATCTGCACCCTGGGCCTAAAGGAACCCGGGTACTGACGGACTGGTATTTTGTATGTGGACACAAAGCATATGTCTCCTTACCACCAGACTGGAATGGACTGTGCAGTATAGCATCATTATCAGTCCACGTGTTCTTTATGCAAAGAACAAGCACAAACAGCAGGCACCGCCGTGAAGTGACTGGACGGGTCGAGGATGTTCCCAAGGAATGCAGAATATGGGAAACCGGGGAAAAGATAGGACAGAGCCTATTTCCATGGGTCGGAGTCGGACTGGTTTGGGATCATGTCGAGATAAACAGGTACGCCCTACTCCATCTGATAAACACCACAAGAACTTTAGGCAAAGGAACTTCACAGGAGTTGAGCGCCTTGCGTTCAATGGTGATGCAGAACAGAGTAGTTTTGGACTTGCTCCCTGAAAAGCCTTCAGCTGATCCAAAATGCTGCAGCTAGAGTACTGACAGGGACTAGAAAGAGAGAGCAGATTTCTCCCATATTGGCTTCATTGGCTCACTGTTAAATCTAGAATAGAGTTTAAAATCCTTCTCCTCACATACAAGGTCTTGAATAATCAGGCCCCATCTTATCTCAAAGACCTCATAGTACCATATCACCCAAATAGAGCACTTCGCTCTCAGACTGCTGGCTTACTTGTGGTTCCTAGGATACTTAAGAGTGGAATGGGAGGCAGAGCCTTCAGCTTTCAGGCCCCTCTTCTGTGGAACCAGCTCCCAGTTTGGATTCAGGAGACAGACACCCTCTCTATTTTTAAGATTAGGCTTAAAGCTTTCCTTTATGATCAAGCTTATAGTTAGAGCTGGATCAGGTGATCCTGAACCCTTAGTTATGCTGCTATAGGCCTAGGCTGCTCTGGGGGTTCTCGTAATAAGTAAGTAAGTAAGTAAGTAAGTAAGTAAAGCTTTATTTATATTGCACCTCTCAAAACAGGTGTTACGAATTGCTTCACAACAGGACAAAGAATAATAAAAACAAAATAAAAACAAATTAAACAAATGCCAAGCTAAAAAGATGTGTTTTTAAAAGACCTTTAAAATGTATCAATGAGTCCGCCGCTGTAAGATGGACAGGGAGAGAGTTCCAGAGACGGGGAGCCACTGAGGCAAAAGCTCTGTCTCCTTTAGTTTTCAGTCTTGTAGAATGCACAGACAGTAGTCCCTGATCACATGACCGCAGTGATCTAGAAGGAGTATATAAGTTAAGGAGTTCACTAATATACAATGGGGTTTGCTCGTGAAGAGCTCTAAATGTAAGTACCAAAATCTTAAACTGTATTCTAAATTTCACAGGTAGCCAGTGTAACTGGTGATGTGAGAATATTTGGAAGATTTGGTCAGAAGCCTAGCAGCAGCATTCTGAACAGCCTCTAAATGCTACAGGGAATGTTTGCTAAGACAGGTAAACAATGCATTACAATAGTCCAGGCGAGAGGATATAAATGCATGAATAACCATCTCAAGTTCAGAATGAGATATGATGGAGGTAAGCTTAGTAATATTCCTAAGGTGGAAGAAACAATAATGCGTCAACGATTTAACATGAGAGTCACGCATAAAGGCAGGTCAAAGGTTATCCCAAGGTTCCTAATAGAAGGTTTAACGAATTTAGCAAGAGGACCAAGGGCCATCATTATATTAGAGACAGATGTATCTGGAGCACAGATCAGAATTTCAGTTTTGTCCTCATTAGGTTGAAGAAAATTTTCAGCTAGCCAGCTTTTAAGGGATTTTAAACACATTATTAGTACCTGCAACTTTGAGACATGTTCATGCTTGAAAGAAATGTACAGCTGGATGTCATCAGCATAACAGTGGTACGATATTCCCTCAAAAGTGTTTAGAATAGGGCTGCATAAAACGATTATTTTAGTAATCGAGTATTCTATCGATTATTCCATCGATTAATTGAGTAATCGGATAAGAAATACTTTTTTTTTATTAATAGTTTATCTGCGTATTTTAACATCCGTACTACATTTTTTCGCCTGTGAACAAGCAGCGGTGGATGGAGCAGCTACAAAGTTCTCTTTTCTTCACCTTAACACTTGCTGATCAGGTGCTTGATGAAGGACCTCCAGCTGTTTCACAGATTTAATAGTGGTTACTAAAAGAAAAAGCTGCTGTTTTGGACGCTGGAAAAACGTTTCCTTTTGCACTACTTGAGCTCACCGTCTCTTTGCGCTTGCGCAGTTAAAACCGCTGCCTGCTATGAGTGTTCTGAAAAACTAGTGGCTGCGGGAGCCATGGTGCATGTGTGAGTAATGTTGTAATGCTTTGTATTCACAAGCATTGTCGAAAATACGTTTCTACTGCAGGTCTATATTTAGTCACTAATAAGGGATTAAAGTATAAAAAATATTTTCAGGAAGCCCCTCGGTCCTGGGGGGCGGGCCTTCCGGTACAGAGCCATTGCTAGTGCTAATGGCCCGTGCTCGCTAGCAAACCAGTTCTGGTAGCTACAGCTTAAGTAAAGACAAAAATAACAGTTGAAATTCTCAACGAGCACAACACACACAGACACACAGAGAGCAGTGGAGGCGTGGAAATGAATATCAGCAATAGTTGCCACCCGTCCGGTAAAGTACGGAACCGTATTCCACGGAGTCCCGTAACTGGGTTCTGTATTTTACGAGACAGGTGGCAACTCTAGCGATGATCCACTCTGTGTGAAAGGAAATCCATCGCAGTGACGGAAAACTTTTTAGAATCTGCGTGTGTGTGCGCGCGTGCGTGCGTGAGTCATACTCCAGTCCAGTAGGTGGCGGTAATGTAGTTCTATGTTGGTTTGCCAGCCACCAATAAACCCAAAAAAAAAGACGACGGAGCACTAATGCTGCTAATGCTAGTGAGGAGCGCTGATTACACCGAGACAGCTGAGCGCTGCGGAGTTTAAACGTAGCATCGACACAGTAAATTTGTGTTGATAATTTTTTAGAATCGATTTAATCGATTTAATCGAGTTAATCGATGAATCGTTGCAGCCCTAGTTTAGAACATGCCTCAAAGGGAGCAAATATAACAGAAACAGCAGGGGGCCCAAAACAGAACCTTGGGGGACGCCATACGCAAGATAAGCAGAGTCGGATCTGAAATCAGAAACTGCCACATGAAATCGACGATTTGACAAGTATGAAGTGAACCATTTCAGGGCAGATCCAGATATACCCACCCAGCGCTGTAGTCTATCAAGTAAAACTTCATGGTCTACAGTGTCAAAAGCAGAAGAAAGATCCAACATCAATACAACGGAACATTCTCCTGCATCCCTACTCAACAAAACATCATTGGAGATTCTAAGGAGAGCTGTCTCAGTAGAGTGAGCTCTACGAAAGCCAGACTGAAATTTATCCAGGATATTATGTTGTTCCAGAAAGACAGTAAGCTGCTTAGCAACAACCTTTTCCAATATCTTAGATAAGACTGGTAATTTAGATATTGGTCTATAATTATTGAAAGCAGCAGGGTCAAGTTTGGATTTCTTTAAAAGTGGATGGATGACAGCGGTCTTAAGAAAAGCGGGAACTTGACCTAAGAGCAGTGAAGTATTTATTATAGAAAGAATACATGAACTGATGTGTGGAAAAACATTTTTAAATAGGGATGCAGGTAGAATATCCAGGCAACACGAAGACACTTTCATAGATTTAACTAATTTTAGCAGCTCAGGTGAAGTGATCGGAGAGAAACTTTCTAACGAGAAAGACAGGGCTGGGGCGGGAACGGTCAGCGAACAACTGGAACAACTGGAAAAGATTGGTGCAGTAGGTAAAGCAGGATTAACAATAACAGTAATGGTATCAAATACCACTCTTGCATTACCCTTACTTTTCGTGACCAGATTAGAAAAATAGGTGGCCCTCGCATCTTTAACTGAATTATTAAAGTAGACTAGGAGGTCCTTTAGATATAAAAGGTGGACATGTAAGCGAGTTTTCTTCCACAAACGCTCAGACTTGCAGCAAGAACGCTTTAAGCCATGAATATTATCGTCAATCCAGGGCGAGGATTTAAAGACAGGAGTTAATCTCATTACAACTGGACAGACTTCGTTTAAAATAGTATGACAGTGAGCATTAAATAGATTTGTTAAATGATCAACATCGTCAGACAAGGATAAAGATAAATTGAATCTATCTGAAAAAACATCTGCTGTTGAAGAGTTTAAGATGCGAGAGCTGACCTTGCATCAAGCAGGGGACAGAGTCACATGATATGACAAATCAAAAACAATGCAAAAATGATCAGAGATAAAAACATTGTTAGAGTAAATGAAGTCAACATTCAGACCTAGAGTGAAGACCAGGTCTAAAGTGTGACCTTTTTCATGTGTAGGGCCAGACACATGTTGGGTAAAGTGAAAAGAGTTGATGACACTAATAAATTCCCTAGCAAGGAGGTCAGTGTCATCATCAATATGAATATTAAAATCACCAACGATGATCAGCCTAGACAATTTTATAGTGGAGGCTAAAAAATCATGGAACTCCTTTAAGAATAGGCTGCACGAGCCAGGAGGGCGATATACAACCGCATCATACAGAGGGTCCTTAGTTCCAACTTTAAGAAGCTGTAGTTCAAATGATGAGAAATGACCGGTCTGGGTTTGGCAACAGGAGAAACGGTTACGAAACACTGCAGCAGTACCACCACCTCGACCGGAAAGCCGAAGCTGGCTGCTGAAGGAATAACCATCAGGACACAGTTCAATGAGAGATATAAAATCAGAGTCACGCTGCCAGGTTTCAGTCAGAAATAAGAAGTCTAGGTCTTTGGTAGTTATAAAATCATTCAATAAGAAGGATTTATTGGAAATCGATTGGGCGTTTTCCTCTCTTCCTGCGAGGCCTGCGAAATTCGATAGCCGGCTCAGTTAGGGCGCCCAACGAAGAGATGATATCCGGGGGAAAAGAATGGAGAGTGCCAGCGCCAGGGAAAAAGGTATTTTGACCTATCATGGAGGTACGGATGGAAAGCAGTGAAAGGCGATCGTAAACCAGTACAGGCAGTACATTCCTAAAACAGAGCAAAAGTAGCAGAGCAGAAAAAAATACAAGTAGCGGGGAAAAACACAATTTGCGGCGATAGCGGCAGAGCCAAACGCAAGCGCCATCATACCGGAACCGGAAGAAAGGCACAGTTTCTTTTCATTTACCTCATTTACTTTGCTTATACTCCACTCTGCATTTAATCATTAATTATTCCACAGCATGTCTTTTGTCCTCTCTCTCTCCCCTCAGCCCAACCGGTCGCGGCAGATGACTGCCCCTCCCTGAGCCTGGTTCTGCTGGAGGTTTCTTCCTGCTAAAAGGGAGTTTTTCCTTCCCACTGTCACCAAGTGCTGCTCATAGGGGGTCCTTTTGACTGTTGGGTTTTCTCTGTATTATTGTAGTGTCTTTACCCACAATACAAAGCGCCTTGAGGCAACTGTTTGTTGTGATTTGGCGCTATATATATAAAATTGAATTGAATTGATTTGAATAGTCGATTAGTCAACGACTATTGAAACGATTAGTCAACTAATCGGATTGCGAATCACATAATTATGAAATGGCACTTATTTAGCTATCAGCTTTTACATTATCATAAGGTTATTTAAAATGTGGTAGTAAACACACGAAAGATGGATACTTAATTCCAAAATTTTAATCAGGTTTGCTGCTGATATAAATTTCATGGTCCATTTTTCCCAACCATAAGATATTCCAGATATGCAGATATTCCCTGCAGCAGAGAGAATTTGCTCTGATTGGGTAGATGTTGCAGGAATGCACAGAAGAGATCTTGTCAGATTTGACAGTGTAGGAAAACGCCCTTAATTTTCTTTCCACCATTTGATAGGGTCTTCCTTTTTTGATATTGCTGGCTCTGTGAAGAACATTTGAACTTCCCTTCTCACCATTTCAATCTTTTGGGCCTCCTGGGTTTCTTCATCTCCCTCACTCAAACTGTGTCAGACTGAAGCAGGCTGTCCTGTGTTGAGTTTTCCCGTGGAACACACACCCTCTTCTGCTGTAGCTCAGGGTCGCAGCCATCATGTGTTCCATTCTCCACCTTTGCTACTTTGATAGCAAGAACTTCAACTGCAGCTTTCAGCCTTGTACCATCTTCAGCTAACATAAACCTCAGCTTTTTGAATCTTGGGTCAATGGCAGCTGCAAGAACAAGTGGGTTCTCTCTCTCTACAGAGAGGGTGTACAGATGCACTGCCCAGAACAAGCAACACCCACTGATCTGGTTTTAACTCAAAGTAGTGCTTGCCTCTTGGAGTTACCTCAGGAGCTGACAGAGTTGCAGTGACAGACCACCGCTGTTCAAGGAGTCTCTACCATATAGTAAGTACTGTTCCTATCTTGTACTGACATCCCGAATCAGCTTGTGCTCTGGGGTGTTCATTTGCTTCTGTTTTTTCTTCAGTTTTGAATTGGCCAGCTCACTTCTCATGAAGTGTTCTATCAGGTTTCTTGCAGCACCAACAGCTTTGCTGATGATGGGCTCTTTGAGGGCGCTATTAACTATAAGCTGAATAGTGTTCTCAAGTGTTCCAGCATCTGCATTGCTGCCACAATGTTAGACCCATTGTCGTGAACTACTGCTTTAATTTTGCTGGGCAACATGTCAAATTTCCCTATCACCTCCTCCATTCATGTCACAATGTTTGCAACAGTATGCCTCTGGAGGAGAGGCAAGGTTGAAAGTCTTTATTTGCCAATTTTTGGTGATAAAATGGCAGGACACTCCAAGATATGCCTCTGTGGCATAGCTGGTCCACACATCCACTGTCAGTGTGAGGGCGCTGCTGACCTCTTTTATGATCTCCTTGACCTTTTAAGACAGAGTTGAACTTGTAAATATTTTTATAGTACATATATGTAAGAACAACAACCCACACAATATTTGCAGTAGGTTTATGAAATTTTTATATTTTTAATTAATTATTGCATTTATCTCATGACTTAACCAAAGTATTAAATATTTATCAGTTACATGACTCAAATATAGAATTTCTTATGAGAAATACAATGTTTGTATGTGTACATGTGTGTGCGTTACCTTCAAAAATGTCTCATATTTTTTTCTCCATCAAATGGATTAAATGGGTTCTGGATGGGAGGATGTAATTTGGATTGTACTGGCGAATCATTTCTTGAAACCCTTCACCATCGACGAGGGAGAGCGGCCTCATTTCTTTTATCAGCATGTGTAGTATAGACTCAGTGAGGGCAGTTGCCTGCCCCCGGAGTACACATCTGCGTCCTTTGCATAAAGTCATCCATGGTCTTCTTCATGCTACATAAATTTCATAAAAGACACTTGTTTCAAAAACAAAGTACATCTTTTAAAATTAATTCAAGTTGTATTTTTTGTTATCTGTTCTGCAGTCATACACACAACCTTTTTTCTACAAATAACAGTATATACGAGTTGTCGCCTCATGTGTGCTGTTAATTAGCTTACCGGGGTGCGTCCAACTCCATGTCTGCTTTCAGATGTCTGATGTGCCTCCAATTTAAATGCTCGTGCATCACAGAAGTGCTTCCATTATATGTAAGGTCCGCTTTGCAAATGTTGCAGATAAGTTTATTTTTATCTTTATCGAGGGTGAAACTGTCCCAAACCTTGGATCATTTAGCACGTCGTCTTGCTTCACCAGTAACCACCATGACTAAACATCCCGCTGAATGCTATTGCCCATGTGTAAAGCTTGCCAGAGATAGATGGACAGGAAGACGTCTCACTCTGTTTAAAAAAATGAAATCATCAGTAATAAAAAACGACTATTGACAACAATTAAATTCGTCAACTATTGTCAATTATTGTCAACAGTGTAGACTAATTGTTGCAGCCCTAGTCATTATCCTCTCAAGCAGGGGCGCAGCTATATACTTTCTGAGGTGTATGCGGACACATTTTGGATGCCCCCCCCCCAATGCTAATTAGCAAGCTAATGCTAACCACTAAAAGTTGCTCCTGCTTGTTAGCTGAGTGACAGGGCCTACACATGTAACCAGAAAGCACATCTAAAGCCTAATCACAGTCTTTGTGAACCTGTAGTTACATTTCTCGAGGTGCATGTCATTTTTCTTGAAGGCCTTTCACAGCTCCACTGGTGCTGAAAACTAATGTTTGACTATGGCTTTCTGAATACCAGTAGGGCTGCAACTATTTTATTAATCGAGTATTGTTTTGATTATTCCATCAATTAGTCAAGTAATCAGATAAGAAATAATTTTTCGTACTAACAATTGATCTACACATTTTAAGTTCCGTACTGCAGTTTTTCTCTATGTCAAATGTGTCAGACTCGAGGCTTGCGGGCCACTTCCAGCCCACGATCTAATTTTATACGGCCAGCAAGATGATTTCATATAGCTTGGCCCGCGGATAAATGTGCTTCCACCACTTACACTACAAATCCCACAATGCACTGCAACAGCTGCCGGCAGCCGGCAAGAACTGTGCTATCCCGTTTTCCGTATTGCCGATTGATCAATGATGAGCGGATAAAAACATCGGTCAGCACTTTGGTGACATTTAAGCTGCCTGACTCCCCAAAAATGACCAAACGAAAAGTGGAAAACAGGGATTTTCCAATCAGGTGGGAGGCAAAAGACCTGAAGGCTGACATTGGAGGTAAACCATCTGTCTCTTTTCCTCACTCGCGATGCGGGGAAAAGAGCGGATTGGTGGGACAGATATGGGACAAGATGAAGAGGGAGACCTGCACAGGTGAGCTGACAGTGCATCACTGCGTCACACAGCAGGAAACGGTGCGCAGCAAAGTCCTGAAGACAGAACGCGTCATAAACACAGAAACACAGACAGTGAACTTTATAAGAGGTTTAAATCACAGCAGTTTCAGTCTTTTCTGGTGTAAATAGCTTCTGAGTTTGGTGACGTGCCTTATTACACAGGTGTGAAGGAAACGGCACCAAACAATCGCACAAACCACAATAGTGTGATTATCACCAGATTGTGGTTATAGTGATCGGTCTGGTGGCTACAGCTGATGTAAGGAAAAAAATAGCAGCTGACATTCTCTGCACAGGAGTAAAACCACACAGAACAATGGAGGCATGGAAAAAAACTTGTCAGCGATGATCCACTCATGCTAAAGCATGCCTGAAATTTTCATTTGATCTTCGTTTTTCTTCTTACTTCTTCTCATTCATGCCGGTTGTCATTTCAATTTCTGTAGCTGCGAAATCAAGTGCGTGCATGACCTTAGGGACATCAAACGTGCACATTGTGAACTTTCCCTGCTGTGGTAGATTGTAAATTGCAGTGAAATAATAGAGGCGCAAGCAGCGATAAAAGCAGCGATCTAGCCGGTGAGGAGTCCACGGGGTGCGCTCCTGTTTGCTAAATGCAGAGACAGCAGAGCTCCGAAAGTGAAGGTGAAATCCGGAGCGGCGCCTTGTGACCGACCACTAGCTACAACACTGCACACACACACACACACACACACACACACACACACACACACACACACACAAAAAACGCACCATCTGCATCCTCTCAACATTTACTGTGTTCATGTGTGCAGATCACTTATTCGTGGACTTATAAAATACGAGACTTCTATGACATAACTTACCGACTGTCTTTAAAAGGGGACAGGAGGAGGGGAGGTGAAGGAGCGCAGGGGCTCCTAATCAGCGCCGCACATCTGTTATTGATCATGTCATATGCACAGCTGTTAAATACAGAAAATGCAACTAGAGAAATATTTTTCCACATCGTTTTGGCGCCCCCTCTTTTGTGGCGCCCCTATGCATTGCATATACTGCATACCCCCTTTTTGCGCCACTGCTCTCAAGTATATTTGAGTGTGCGTGGGAGTTTGCCCAACCAGTCTACATGTGCTTTGTGGACCTGGAGAAGGCATTCGACCGTGTCCCTTGAGGTACCCTGTGGGAGGTCATGTGGGAGTATGGGGTGTCTGGTCCGTTGTTGCGGGCCATTCAGTCCCTGTACAACCGCAATCAGAGCTTGGTCCATATAGCTAACAACAAGTTGGACTTGTTTCCTGTCGGTGCTGGACTCCGCCAAGGCTGCCCTGTCACCGATTCTGTTCATAATTTTTATGGACAGAATTTCTAGGCGTAGCCAGGTGGTGGAAGGCTTCTCAGTTGGTGGCCTCAGAATCTCGTCTCTGCTCTTTGCAGATGATGCAAGCCTGTTGGATTCATCAGGTGGTGGCCTCCAGCTCGCAGTGGAATGGTTTGCAGCCGAGTGTGAAGCGGCTGGCATGAGAATCAGCACCTCTAAGTCTAAGGCCATGGTCTTCAGCCAGAAAAGGGTGGAGTGCCCTCTCTAGCTTAGGGACAAGTTCTTGCCCAGGTCGAGGTGTTTAAGTATCTTGGGGTCTTATTCACGAGTGATGGGAGATCGACAGACAGATCGGGGCTGCGTCTGCAGTGATGTGGATATTGCTACTCGCCCCAGCTTCAGAGGGTGGGTAGATATGGATGAATTTGTATCCTTGTGCATTTGTCACAGTCTTCGTGGTTGTATTTTGGTGGGTGATTGCGTGTAGGTAGGGGTGTGTGTATATGTGTGCACATATGTGGGTAGGTGTGTGTGCGCATGTGCACCTCAAAGAGACCTTCCCCTATAGAGCTTATAGAGAATCTATAGAGCTCATATTGGTAGAACAAATATGTCAGGCACAACAGTGCATCCAGATTACAATTCTGCTTGCAAAATCTGCCAGACATGACAGTCTTTAAAAAAAAAAAATCCGGCCCAAGACAAGCGGAAGTGGAAGAAAATGGATGGATGGATGGATCATGGATCATGGTCATGGAAATCATTGCATGGGCTCAAGAAAGTTATATGGTAAAATGGACTAGCTCTTATATAGCGCTTTTCTACTCAGTCAGAGCACTCAAAGCGCTTACACAACATGTTTACATTCACCCATGCACTCACATTCATACAAGCACTTCCATGTTTATACTAAGCTAAGTGCTTTTAATTAGCTAACATTCACACACATTCATACTCCGACAGGACGGTCGGAGAGCAACTTGGGGTTAAGTATCTTGCCCAAGGATACATTGGCATGTAGCTTGGAGTAGCCAGGAATCGAACCGCTGACCTTCCGATCAGTAGGTGACCTGCTCTACCTACTGAGCTACAGCCACCCCATATATCACACAAAGTAGAAGCCATATAATTAAAATGATCCAGAAAGGCTGCTGCCTTCTCTACAAACACAAAATGGACTGAAGCAAAGTGGAAAACTGTTCTGATACTATTTAAAATATGTCATTCATTTTTAGAAAACAAGCAGTAAAGATTTACAAAAGTCATGACTGGAGTATCTGGTGACCTGTAATATGTAGTCCTTAAAGTACTCACACTTGCTGCTATTATTATTATTATTATTATTATTATTATTATTATTATTATTATTATTATTGTCATATTCACTGGTTTGGTCCCAAAGTCAGCAGAAATGGCAAATTCTAAGACTTGGAAAAATATAAGAGGACATTGTTAAAAAACAACAATGGTGGTATTAGGCTGAACTGGCAAGAACACTGGTGGAGATACAGAAACACCTCTGGCTTGTGTTTGTCTTTTATGTTTGATGTTATTGTACAGCACTTTGTTCAGCCCTTTATACATAAAGTGGTATGGTATTGTATGGTATACTGATGGGACCTTAAACTTGTCCCTTAGAGCATCTGTTAGACAAGATGTAAGATATTTAAAAAAGTGCCCAGAGAGTTTGTAAAGAAACAAGCTGATTTATATTTTTCATGGATTTTGAAATACATTCTCATACAGAAGTGGACAGGATGATGTGATGATTTTGGAAGGTAATAGTTTCAAAATGCAGTCAAACAATGTGCAAATGATCTCAGAGGCACTTCAGAACATGTTTACTGGGTTTGTGACATTTGCAGGAAACAATTTGATTTCAATTTTGTATGGATTTTTGAATATCTGTTGCATTAAACATTTGAAACTTGTCTTTTCACAAGTAAACTTTCAGCAAGACCATGGTGCCATACACTTGTAACAAATTTGTTATATTTTTGGTAATATGTAAATATGCCTGTATAGCATTGCATATGTTTAATATCACTTGAGTTTTGTATAGAATATGCAAACTATTAAATTGCAGCACTAAATGATATTAACTATGTCTGTTGAAGTATAGATAGCTAAATTTACAAAGTGCACCTAAAGGCGCCATGAGTTGAACCACAAATACTGATGTAAAGCAAATTATTTTTCAAGCGCACATGGCATGACTGCGGTAATCTTTAGTGCAGCAGTCCCCAACCTTTTTTGAACCACAGACCGGTTAAGTGTTAGAAAATATTTTCACAGACTGGCTTTTAAGGTGTGGTGGATACATACATCAAAATAAATGACACGACCATAATCAAAAGTGTGATATTTTCTAAGTATAATAATAAATGTGAATCCACTGTGTATTGGTATGCAACTCCATCAGCAGCGTACTGGTAACATCATACCACAGCATGAATCCGGTTGTTAAGTGATGACGTAGAATTCCATTTTCGGGTCCAAACTCTCATGTAATCAATATGCCGCAATGCTGTGTCTCTGGTTGTTTTAACTGATCCGACTCACTTAGCTCACTTAGCTGTGATTTTACCGATGAGAAAGAAAAGCAGAAATGACTGCAGTTGATAAGGTATGTTAAAATCATCTTTAATAGTGAACAGTCATTGGTTATGCCATTGCTGTTTATATAGGAGCATTTGGACCCGGAAATGATGTCGGACCTAAAGACCGGATAACATCCTTTCTGCCCAGAATGCTCTCTGGTCACCATGGTAACATTTAAATGTGCCTTCAAAATAAGATACACCACAAAAGCAAATACAGTAGAAATCGCCTCAGTCGGATTCAAATGGCCCATGGAATTTCATCTGACTTGTAAAAAATTCATCTTAAGTGTAAGTTGGATAAAATCCGATTCTTCCAAATATCTGGCAGTTTCGATCTAATATTGAATTTCACTACAACTGCTTCATCTCTAGATTTGCTTCTACAAATTTTATAATCTCATATTTTTGCTTATACTTTAAGTGTGAGTGCCATGATTGTCTCCGGTGAAATGAACTGATATAGACACTAAAGTGATCTCCAGGCCTTTTTAGTGTGTGCAGTTGTGCATGAACGAACTGATGCATGGAAGTGGGCGGACGGGAGCTGAGGAGGGCTTAAGTGCTAAACTCATCCGACTTATGCGATCACATTTAATTGGAAATGTATTACAATGGGACCAGATTTTTCATTCAAGGTAGGCGAAAATCCGACTGATTTAGGTGATGATTTTATTGCATTTAACATTAGGAAAAATGAGGACCTGCAGAAGCCATCCGACTAGAGCAAAAATTTGATTTGTGAGACTTTGACTTAGGCAATTTTTACTGTATAAAGTGGATGAAAAATACAACTCACCATAACACTGAATCAGTGTGAGCCCTGACCTTGTTTCTCTGCAGCTCAGTTTTGCTTGTGGGTTGGCTGGTTTTAGCACACACACACCGATACGAGCATTGATTTCACATGGAGAGTGGCTGCAGAGCCGCGTGCTGAGCGTTGGAGAGTCAGCTTGATGGCTGGGTCACTGCTATCCCTGTGCTGCTATATATAAATGCTAAATGGACTAGTTCTTATATAGCGCTTTTCTACTCTTGTTGAGCACTTAAATATTTAAACAATGTTATGTAGGTCAACCAACCAATTTCATTAGACAGGCACCGGAACCAGTGAAGCTTGTGGTTTTAATTTTAGCGGTGACGTAACACATGACACGTCAAGAGGAAGTCATAGAGGGATGTGACATAGGAATCAGCCCATTTTTCAAAATAAAACATTGTTCAGACACAGATAAAAAGTAAAATGGAAATAATGCAAGGCATTTATTCTTTAAGTGTGGCCCGGTAGCGAATGACCCATGGACTAGTACAGGTCCACCGACCGCGGGTTGGGAACCTCTGCCTTAGGGTCTTGAAAAATATTAAGGAATGTCTGTCCAAAAAAAAATAAAAATAAAATAAATTATAAAAAATATATATATATATATATATATATATATATATATATATATATACGCCTTTAGCGGAAATAGAAGTTACGTGTGAGGGTGAAGATACTGCACCACCTCATGAAGCGCCTAATTAAGTAGTGTGGTGTCTTCAGAAGAGCTGTAATGCTCTTCTTGGCTGTGCTGTACTGTACATTCATCTCATCGTCATCATCTTCATCGCTAGTACTGCACAGCTACATAATTCATCATTCAATAGTAGTAAGAGAGTGGGAAAAGTTTATATGAGTGTGGGACGGGTTTATAAATCCTTAAAAAAAAAAAAAATTATATATATATAAGTGAGGGATGACTGTATATGGCTATGACTGGATTAGCCACAGTTAAGCGTCCGCAACTCTAACACTTCAAAAGAGAAAAAACAGGGCCGAAGTCAGCCCTCTGTTAGTGTATGACCTTTCAAAGCAGCACAGATATCCCCTACCTCCGTCCTCACAGCCTAGGTCGGCATCAGAAAACGCCTCGAGGTCGTCTTCGTCGTCGTAATATCGCAGAGCTTCGTCCTCCTCCCCGCACAGACCTGAAACCCTCTCACTGGTCATGCTGACTTTTTTCTTCGGCAGCCTTGCTTTTGGCTTTGAATTCAAGCCGCTCGTGGGATCCAGCTTCCCCACGCTGTCACCTGATACGTGAGTGATATGCCGGTGAACTTTCACCCACGATCCCCGCCTCCAGTCCATGGAGGCGCAGCCAAGTAAGGAGGTGTCGGAGAACGTTTACATTTTGGAAGCTTTATAACAACCAGTTAAATATTTATAAGACGAAATGTCATACCGTATATGTGTGTGAATCACGGAAAACACCCACTCTCATTCTGTATTAAAGTATATAATCAACACGTCTCACTCCTTATATTAGTCGTCACATATGGACGCTTGGGCAGGGCATAGACATTTATCATAGACATATATCACCGTTCTCGCTGCTCTTATTTGTCAGTCCTTCTGTCCCTGTCTGCCTTTTTCTCTCGTTGTTTACCTCTTCATCTTTTTTTTTTTTTTTGTCTATTTTAGTTGCTTGTCAGTGGGCTGTTTAAGTTGTAAGTTGCCTATTTTTGTGTGCATTACTCTTTGTCTCAACATGACATGCCCCAAATTCAGGCCCTGTGCATCTTGCCAGGGCCTGAATTTCAGATCAGGCAAGCAGAAAAACCTGCTCCGTCTAAAAACTAAAAGAAAAGGTGGAGTCACTGGATGGCCAGTGGGGGAAAACTATCCTGAAAAACCGAAATTGATTCTGCTCGTATTTCAGCAAGTAAAAATCCTCATCTTTCATAGATTAACATTAAGTGAAGTCCATATGTTCCATATAATCAGTACTGTCAATGAGCACAACATGATCTGGGCTTTACACGCAAAATCCTGTTGCTACTCATATCCGTGTATGATGGATGAGCTGTTTTAAGATCATACTCGGTCGCCATAACCTTCATAGTTTCTTTTATTAAAAGTTTCTTTTTTTTAAATTAGATATCAAATAAACTATGCCTGTTTATATTTTGCAACAGTATTTTACCTATATTTTGCTAAAGATAAACTATTACTTGTGCTCTAATAATACGGTGGGTTTAAGTAATCTGTGCCAACTCTTTTACCTAATTTCAGGTGCGGAAACTTGGGGCTATCGGCTATAAACCCATTTAATTTATTGCTAAAAAAGATAAGCTTTCAAATAAGGGGGCAGCAGATGTTATTACCCATCTGGATAAGATGCAGAGGGCTTATGAAGTTATCGTTACTAAAGATAGTAAAATCTTTTCACAATTCTTTCATTTCAGTTAAGTTTGATTTACAACAAGGTGTCTCAAGGTGCTTTATGAGCCTGTACTGACTGTTAGATATGAGCACTTATCTTTGAGATGTACAGATTTTTTTTGAAAGTAAATGTGTTTCATTGGATCCTCCACACATCCCCACAGAACAGCAGGTGTGTGGAGCCCAGGAATGCTGCTGAAGAGCAGCCTGAGATGACCACCAAAGATCATTGTGCCAATCAGCAGATAGCAGGGTTAAAATAGTTTTGGATTTTACATTATAGTTTAGTTTTAGTTAGTTTTTACTTTTTTCTCTCTAATTCAGTTAGTTTTAATTAATTTTCAGAGTGGTTTTGCTTGTTTTTATTTTTGGTTTTATGCTTAGTTTTATTTAGTTTCAGTATTAGATTTAATATTTTCATACTTATCAGGTACCCTTTATCCCTTTAAAGCCTGACCCATCAAAATATAGTGAGAAAATTCTAATTTTTTAGAATTGACATGTTTATTAGGCCTTTAAACAAAATCCAAAAAAAAGTTTTTGCCACATCACTTTGTTTATGATGTTTTTTTTGTATCACATCTGATACACTAGGCTTTTCTGTTAACGTTTTGCTCACAACAATGTTAATTTAAGGAACAAAAGACTGTTTTGCCCATAACATTTAACAAGTTTAGAACACTCTAGGCAGTTTACTTCTTTGTTTTTTGTTTTTTTTACATTGAACTTTTTACAGCCAGTTATTTCACTTCGTGGTAGGCACAAAAACAGTTTCTGTACTTGTTCAGGCACAGATGTACCTTACACTTTGCACAGTAGACATGTGAAAAGTGATTGCCGGTGCAGTGCTTGCATCTCTGCCGGGTTTCCCATGTTGGAAAATGATCAATGCCATCCTTTCTCACATCAAGAAGGACACTGCAGCTTGGCCTTTTACGGGGTGGTGTTGGAGTTGCTTCTGGAGAGGACAGTGGTCTGCCACACCTGATTTTGACCTTTCCTGCGGTTGTGAGAGAAGTGCCAACCAAAGCCTGAAATCTTCGCAGAGCCACTGGTTTCATTTTAGGTTGTAGCTTCTTTTGATCTCTTCTGTAGAGGTTCCAAGCGTTGATGACTGCTCCAGTAACAGTGTGCCACCAGATGTACATGTACCATCTTCGGGATCTGAAGCTGAATTTGTAAAGTGCAGACAGCATGTCAAGGAGATCAACACCTCCCATGAACTTGTTATATGTTTCAACAATGGCTGGTCTGGGAACCATCACATGAGTTTTGGACTAGCGATCCCAGCGTTTCACGTTTCCCACTGGTTCAATGCCGACATAAGAGGAAATCAGGTTCACTGCTTTGTTGTCATACCATCTCACAATGATGTTGTTGTCTTGATTCACTCTGAAGTCCATTGACCCTCTTCCACTTTTCTTCATTTCTTTTTCATCTTTCATGACGCAGTCTTTCATCCTGTTCATGCGGATTGTGCCGATGTAGTGGATTCCTCTCTCTTTTAGATGTTGGACCAGAGGAACTGATGTAAAGTAGTTGTCCGCAAAGACTTTGTGATTTCTTCCTGCAGGAAGTGTTGATGTCATTTTCAGCACAATTTCTCCAGTAACACCAACTTCAGACTTCTCTCTGTTTGGGTTTTCTGCACCTTGACAAATATCAAAGTCATAAAGAAAGCCACTCTGTCCAGCTCGTCCCCACATTTTGAAACCCCATTTGTGAGGGTTTGCAGGCATCTAGACACGTAGATGAGACTTTCCCTTAAATGGTACCATAATTTCATCAACTGCGTGGCATTCTTCACGAGGAATGCAGAGAAACTGTTTTTGCAGTTGTTGTAACCATGGCCTGAGCTTCCACAATTTGTCTTTCTTTGCATCATCAGATGCACTGAGGTTGTCCTGAAAGTGAATCAGTGTCAGCAATTTCAGAAACCGATCTCGAGACATCACATCACAAACTGCGGGGAGCTTTGTTTCCATCTCCCAGTAGGCTCTCACACTGGGCATTTGTACTAGCCCCATATGCATGTACATGCCTAGAACCTGCTCAATCTCTTTGGCAGTTGTGTTTATTGACTTGCCCTGCTTCTGTACACTGTACATGTTTGTTTGCTTAGCAATTTCCTGTAGCATTTCATCACTAACAAACTGTTTGAAGTACATGTATGGTGTCATGTCACACCTTTGCTCTGTGCCTTCCTCAATACTTGGAATGAAATCAACAGATGGAGCTTGATATTGTATTTTTCTCCATCTGTATTTTTTGCTTTTTGCCTTGCCCTTCACTGACTCATTACTGATTGTGTCCAGAGTTGTTCTTGAGACCTCAACCTCCATACTTGTCTGGGCTATACTTTCATCCTGATAGCCTTCCTCATCACTGCTAGCTGAACTTCCATCATCATCATCATGCATGGCCTGAGGAGTCCATTCTTCCTCCTCCTCCTCTTCCTCATCTTCTCCTAACTGTTCTATGTCACTTGAATTGCCATCTATTATCATATTGATGACATTTGATGACTTCTGACTTCTGTGGTCATGAAGTCATTTGAGCGTCTGGTGCTGTCCCACCTCAAGTCCCTCACAGCCCCCCTTCTGGACCCCCTGCAGTTTGCCTACAGAGCCAACAGGTCTGTGGACGACGCCATCAACCTGACTCTGCACTTCATCCTACAGCATCTGGACTCCCAGGGAACCTACGCCAGGATCCTGTTTGTGGACTTCAGCTCTGCCTTCAACACCATCATCCCTGATCTCCTCCAAGAAAAGCTGTCCCAGATGAACGTGCCTGATCCCATCTGCAGGTGGATCACTGACTTCCTGACGAACAGGAAGCAGCACGTGAGGCTGGGGAAGAATGTCTCGGACTCCCGGACCATCAGCACTGGCACTCCTCAGGGCTGTGTCCTCTCTCCTCTGCTCTTCTCCCTGTATACCAACTGCTGCACCTCTGACCACCAGTCTGTCAAGCTTATTAAGTTTGCAGACGACATGACTCTCATCGGACTCATCTCAGACGGGGACGAGTCGGCCTACAGGATGGAGGTCAAACGTCTGGCGTCCTGGTGCAGCCACAATAACCTGGTACTGAACGCCCAGAAGACAGTGGAGATTATAGTGGACTTTAGGAAGCACACAGCCCCTCTACCCTCCATCATCCTGACTGACACCCCCATCACCACAGTGGACTCTTCTCGCTTCCTGGGAACTACCATCACCCAGGACCTCAAGTGGGAGCCCACCATCACCTCTGTCATCAAAAAGGCCCAGCAGAGGATGTACTTCCTGCGGCAGTTGAAGAAATTCAACTTGCCAGCAAGGACCATGGTGCAGTTCTATACTGCCATCATTGAGTCCATCCTCACCTCCTCCATCACTGTGTGGTACGCTGGAGCCACCACTAGGGACAAACAGAGACTACAGCGCGTTGTGCACTCTGCTGAGAAGGTGATTGGCTGTAACCTCCCATCTCTCCAGGACCTGTACACCTCCAGGACACTGGGGCGTGCAGGTCGGATCACAGCCGACCACTCTCACCCTGGGCACAGACTTTTTGACCCTCTCCCCTCAGGCAGGAGGCTACGGTCCATACGGACCAGAACCTCCCGCCATAAGAACAGTTTCTTCCCCTCTGCTGTTGGACTCATGAACAATTACCCTAAGACTGTTACCACCACCCTCCACAAACGCTGATGACCCTATGTCTATGCACCTGTCTGACTGCACTGATGTACATATTAGTGGAATATAGTTTACATTCTATTATCTTTTAATTAGTCTCTGCACTGTATATTTTGTAATTTTGTAATATTGTGCTATAGTTATAGCTCTAATATCTCTGTATATTTGCAATTTGTATACTTGTATATTGTCTTATAGTTTTTATACTTATTTGTTTTTTTTTTTCTGTAAGCACGAAGTACCGCAGCAATTTCCTAATGCTGTGAACCTGTTCACCCATATGGCAATAAAAAAACCTTCTGATTTTCAATGTACTTTCTTTTTCTCTCTTCTTCCTCAACTCTCTTTGACATCTAAAAATACACACATAAATAATTGGTCAGCACAGCATCGAGATTATAATTTCAAAGGAACCCCTTTGAAAATGCCCAAAATGTATTTTCAAATGGCATTTCAGTGATTAACCAGTTTATATCAATCATCAAAAATAGTGTGTGGTTGTATTGTGGCAGGAATTCTGTAGATTAAATTACTAAAATGTCACATGACAGTTCAGGACTGGAACACCTTAAATACCTGCAGTATCAAATTTGATACACACATTTTTACCACGGTTTAACTATAATATTAAAAAATATTTTTTAAGTACATATGCATTGCTTCAACAAAGGAAGTATTTATTTTAAAAAAATGACTAACAATCTTGATGTTATTCTTACCACAACTTCTCCAAAATTAACAAAGGTTTTTCAGAAAAAGATGTGTGGATGACCTCCTGTCAGCAGACATTTTGAAAAGGCAAAAAAAACTGTTCCAGTGCCTGCAATACATTGATAATCCACAAGAGGGCAGAGCACAGGTCTCAAATGATATATAACAGGTTTTTGAGGTAATTGATCACATTGATAATATACTGTATAGATCAATGCTGACCAGCTGTGTCTCATTTTCTGTGAAAATTGAAGTGGTGACTACTGTTGTTTCAAGTGTGTAAATAGAGACAGCTTTTGGGATGAATGTTTATTATGTCACTGTACTGTCACTGTCTACTTCAGAATAGAAGCTCATAACAATGTTTTGGTAAAAGCCAAATTTGTGTCTGTTGTGATTTAGTATTTGTAGTAGTTAGAACACGGGGAACTAACTGCTGTAGTGTGAAAAAGGTCAACTTCAAACAGTGTCATCACCTGATTCTTCATTCACTGTCCAAAATTCATGTCTGAAAATGTGTTTAGTGATTCACTGTCTGTAGCTCAGGAGGGAAAGGAGGCCACATACTAATCTGGAGGTTGATTCCTGGCTGGTCCAGTCTGCATGCCAAAGTATGAATGTGTGTGAATGTGAGATAGAAAGCACTTCAGCTTAGAAAGAAGTGTTTTTATGAATGCGTGTGAACGAGGCATGTTGTATAAAGCAGTGGTCCCCAACCTTTTTTGAGCCGCGGACCGGTTTAGTGTTAGAAAATATTTCCACGGACCGGCTTTTAAGGTGTGGCGAATAAATACGTCAAAATAAATGATACGACCATAACCAAGTGTGATATTTTCTACGTATAATAATAAAAAACGGGAATCCACTTTGTATTCGTATGCAACTCTATCAGCAGCGTTCTCGTAACATCCCGCCTCAACATGAATAACAGGCTCTCTGCCCACAGCGCTCCCTGGTCAGCTGTTAGAGCCATGGTAAAACATGCCTTCAAAATAAGATACACCGCAAAAACAAATACAGTAGAAATCACCTCAGTCGGATTCAAATGGCCCAGTTTGGGGTCTATTATCGAATTTCGCTGCAATGGCTTCTGCTTCATCTATGAATTTGCTTCTGCAAATTTTATAATCTGAAATTTTACTCGTAAGTGCAAGTTTGTAGCTTACACTTGCCACGATTGTCCCCGGTGAAATGAACTGATATAAACACTAAAACAATTTCCAGGCATTGTTAGTGTGTGTGTAGTTGTGCATGAACGAGCCGATGCATGGAAGTGGGCGGACAGGAGCTGAGGAGGGTTTTAGCGCTAAACTCATCCAGTTTATGCGATCACATTTAACTGGAAATTTATTACAATGGGACCAGATTTTTCATCCGAGGTAGGTGAATATCCGACGGATTTATGTGATGATTTTATTGGAATTAATGTTAGGAAAAATCAGGACCTGCAGATGCCATCCAACTAGAGCGAAAACCCGATTTGTGCGACTTCGACTTAGGTGATTTTTACTGTATAAAGCGCATGAAAAATACAACTCACCATAACACTGAATCAGTGTAAGCCCCCTGAGCTTGTTTCTCTGATACTCATTTTTGCTGGCTTCTGGTTTGACTGGGTTCGGCCGATTTCACATGGAGCGTGGCTGCAGAGCCGCAGTGTCAAGCGCTGGAGAGTCAGTTTGATGGCTGGGTCTACCTCACTGCTATCCCCGGTGTTGATAAATAAAAATGGTAAATGGACTAGTTCTTACATAGCGCTTTTCTACTCTTGTTGAGCACTCAAAAATTTAAAGAAGCGTTATGTAGGTCAACCAACCGATTTCGTTAGACAGGCCTGAAGCTTCTGGGTTTAATTTTAGCGGTGACGTATCATGTGAGCAGAAACGTCTTGACACGTCAAGAGGAAGTCATGGAGGGAAGTAACGGAGCGAATCCGCCCATTTTTCAAAATAAAACATAGTTTAGGCGCAGATAACAAGTAAAACGGAAATAATTTAAGTTATTTATTCTTTATGTGCGGCCCGGTACCAAATGTCCCACGGCCCGGTACCGGTCCACGGCCCGGGGGTTGGGGACCTCTGGTATAAAGCACTTTGAGTGCTCAAAATAAAGTAGAAAAGGCTGTAAGAACCAGTCCATTTACCATTTAGAGCTTTTTAAAGACACCTAATATATGCTCAATAATGATTAAGCTAAAATTCTTCTTTTCTTCTGTCTAGGGGAAAGCAGAAGTGAAAGTGTGTTGGGTCCCCTGCTCTTTTTGGTAAGAAGTAGTATATTGAATTCACTGATGTTGCATTCACTATTTGCATTTACAGGCTTTTCAGGGGCAGTAATTAAAAAATTGGCTAGGAGAAATGAGCTAAAGGATTTTGTGAAAATTTCCTCCCGTCATTGTGGAATCATAGCTGTATTACACAAGTAATGTTTTTGATACACTTTTATTATGATGTTGGTAGCTGAGAGTGTTTCTCGAAACTGTGGGGAAAATACCTACAGTGTCTCACTTGGATGGAATAGTCTTGGGAATCATTCCAGCAGGACTGTGCTGTGAGCATGAGAGCAATAATGATAACAGCAATAATAGGAAATAAAATGAGGACTGTGGAGAGCAGATGTTCATGTCTGACAAAGATTTCTGTGTGAACACACCTGAAATGGTAAACAAGTGGAAGTATTCAAATTCTTTATAAAAGAAGTACTAATATCACACTGAGGGGGGTGTGACGGCCCGCCGACTATCAGAGGTCTGGCCTAGACTTCTCTGATATTAGCTGGCATGGGAGGATCATCAGTTAATGCAGCTCACCTGTCTTTCAGACTATAAAAGATGGCCCTGTTGAGCTGCTCATGGGCTTCCACTTCATCTTGCATCAACCCCTCTGATGGTTTTCTCTTTTTAGTCTAGGGTTAATAAATAACTGTTTTATTTAACTAAAACTCTGTGGACTCCCTCTTTGTCGCTTACGCTGAGCCAGTTTGTGACAAATTTTTCAGTGGTTTACATTCTGTTTTTAGCATTATTATAGTGTGAGAACAGTGCATCTCTAAAAAGTGGAAACAAAGCTCAGAAAAAATGCTCTTTTTGTCTCTTTGATGCCTTTAACAGAAAATCACAGAGGAAGCAGAATTTCTCAACATACAGCAGAACACTTCAACCTTTATAATTCTCAAAAAAATTACATTGGGAGAAACTTTGTTTTAACTTCACAGAAAGGACATGAAGAAAAGTTAAACTGAAAAGCAGGAACTAAGGCTCTCAGACAAGTAATAATGAGCACACCATTTCAGTCTGAAGTGTAGTGGAGTAGAAGTGGGAAAGGTCTATAAAATTTAAATCATAATTTTAGTGCAGAACTTAAGTAAATCTATTTTATTATGTCCCACTACTTGGTTTAAGCAAAGCCTCTATGTGATAAAGTAACTCCCAACCTGATTTTAAACTTCTTGGTGTTCTTTTGTTCCAAAATTATATTTTCTAGTGGCAAAATCTGGGATGACACGTGGGAGCCTGCCGGTCAATTTCACCATCCCTTTGCCATGTCCGAAGTGCCGCCTCCTTCAGCCAGCGAACAGCTCTTTTCATGATATTTTGCTGGTAATTTTTTTTTTCATGTTAAAAAACAAGTTTGGATATCCATATCTGCAAACTGTATTTCTGTGCTCTTCTGTGTTCTTTTTACGTGGTTAGATTGTTACAAATATCTGATGTGTATTTATACTTGTTTAAATGCATTTTGTTTTATGAAAAAAATCATTGTCCTCTGTGTTGGCAGTGACAGTGTTTTTTCTGGAATCTGATGCTTTAATTGTACAGCACCTTTTATTGTTGTGTAGACAGGTCTTTGCAACAATAATAGGGGGGTATAATTCACAAAATGAATATCCTGTTGTGTTCAATATGATATCAAACTAGCAACAAAGCCCATGAACCTATCAATCTTTTTCCTTTATTTCTCAAAGGAAGGTGGTAATGTAACCATATGTTTTGTTTGTTTGTATTTGTGTAAAGTCTGATGTGAATTGTATTAGCTATTATTCACTGCAAATAAACTTTTTAAAAAGTTCATTGAGATGTGAGAACTTGAAGTGGTTTTTCATGTTGATACTCAGTAATTTTTCCATTATAACTTAGATTACAAATTAGGATTCCATAAGAGATACCTTGAGCAGCACAGTGGTGTGGTGGTTAGCACTGTTGCCTCACAGCAGGGAGGTCCTGGCTTTGAATTCACCATCTGGCCTTTATGTGTGGAGTTTGCATGTTCTCCCTGTGTCTCCCACAGTCCAAACACATGCAATTAGTAGGGTTAGGTTAATTGGTGGTTCTAAATTGCCCATAAGTAAGAATGATTGTCTCTGTGTTAACCCTGTGACAAACTGGTGACCTGGACAGGTTGTACCCTGCCTCTTGTCCTATGACTGCTGGGATAGGCTCCTGCCCTGCCACAACCTTGACAAGGAGAATGTATGAACATGGATAGAAGAAATACCTTCAGCCACATATTCCTTGGGAATGTTCTAACATTTAATAACCAATAAAAAATGACTTCATAGAGTTGGTGGCATTTGGATTCAATAATGAGAATGTTAGAAAATATTGTGTACAATTTAAATGAATGGTTAACTACTGTCTGTGAAGTAACAGTTTCATTAATGAATTGATATAACAAAAATCAAAGCTGATTTTCAACAATATAGAAATACATCTAGGTCAAAGCTACTTTTCGCTGCTCCCTTGTCACAAAGGGTCACCACAGTGGACAGCGCTGCATGTTTGATTTGGCCTTTTTTTTTTTTTTACAATAGAAACCCTTCCTGACACAACACCAAAGCAATTTGCATCCTCCTGGGAACGAAAAAGGTGCCTTTTGCTTGTGAGGCAAATGTGTAAACCAATAAAGTAACACATGCTTAAATTGCAATTAGCCTGATAGTTCATCAGTCAGACATGGAGGACTCAGAGGAAGTTTTTTTTTTTTAAAACCTTTATTTTACCAGGTAAAATGTTTGAGATGCAGTTCTCATTTACAAACATGACCTGTCCAGAGGCTGTCCAGAGGTTCAATATTCAGACCAACAGCAGATCTGATCCATCACCAGCAAAGAAGCAGTTTTCTGCATGGTGTCTGTTATTTGTAAAGTACTGGATGTTCTCTTCCATTCCTATGTGTGACTTTCTGTACTTTTCATTCACTTCCCAGCTTAATACAGTTTGTGTGAATTGTCTTGAATGGGTGTGATCAGCTCCAGATTTCATGGAAGTCTTTGGACTGAAGCAAGGTGAAGAGGATTTTAGAAGAAAGAAAGAGAAAGAGCTTTATTTGTCACATACATTTACATGCAGTGAAATTCATTCTCTGCATTTAACCCATCACACACATGGAGTATGTAGTACACACAGCACAGCATGGAGCAGGGGGCAGCCAAAGGGCGCCCGGGGAGCAACCTGGGGGGGTGGGCTTGCTCAGGGACCCACAGTGATGCCAGCCTGAGGATTTGAACCAGGGTCCTCTCAGTGACGAACCCTCTTCTTCTCCCCTAGGCCATCACTCCAGTGATGGCCTAGGGGAGAAGAGATTTTATGTTGAAGTATCAATCTTCCAGATGTTTTTATTATCACACACAACATATTCAGCTTCAGATCGTAATAGTGGCAGCCACTGAAGTACATACAGTGCCTTGCGAAAGTATTCGGCCGCCTTGAACTTTTCAACCTTTTGCCACATTTCAGGCTTCAAACATAAAGATATAAACTTTTAATTTTTTGTGAAGAATCAACAACAAATAGGACACAATCGTGAAGTGGAATGACATTTATTGGATGTGTCAAACTTTTTTAACAAATAAAAAACGGAAAAGTGGGGCGTGCAATATTATTCAGCCCCCCTTGTGTTAATACTTTGTAGCGCCACCTTTTGCTGCAATTACAGCTGTAAGTCTCTTGGGGTATGTCTCTATCAGTTTTGCACATGGAGAGACTGAAATTCTTGCCCATTCTTCCTTGCAAAACAGCTCGAGCTCAGTGAGGTTGGATGGAGAGCGTTTGTGAACAGCAGTCTTCAGCTCTTTCCACAGATTCTCGATTGGATTCAGGTCTGGACTTTGACTTGACCGTTCCAACACCTGGATACGTTTATTTGTGAACCATTCCATTGTAGATTTGGCTTTATGTTTTGGATCATTGTCCTGTTGGAAGATAAATCTCCGTCCCAGTCTCAGGTCTCTTGCAGACTCCATCAGGTTTTCTTCCAGAATGGTCCTGTATTTGGCCCCATCCATCTTCCCATCAACTTTGACCATCTTCCCTGTCCCTGCTGACTAAAAGCAGGCCCAAACCATGATGCTGCCACCACCATGTTTGACAGTGGGGATGGTGTGTTCAGGGTGATGAGCTGTGTTGCTTTTACGCCAAACATATCGTTTTGCATTGTGGCCAAACAGTTTGATTTTGGTTTCATCTGACCAGAGCACCTTCTTCCACATGTTTGGTGTGTCTCCCAGGTGGCTTGTGGCAAACTTTAAACGAGACTTTTTATGGATATCTTTGAGAAATGGCTTTCTTCTCGCCACTCTTCCATAAAGGCCAGATTTGTGCAGTGTACGACTGATTGTTGTCCTATGGACAGACTCTCCCACCTCAGCTGTAGATCTCTGCAGTTCATCCAGAGTGATCATGGGCCTCTTGGCTGCATCTCTGATCAGTCTTCTCCTTGTTTGAGATGAAAGTTTAGAGGGACGGCCGGGTCTTGGTAGATCTGCAGTGGTCTGATACTCCTTCCATTTCAATATGATTGCTTGCACAGTGCTCCTTGAGATGTTTAAACCGTGGGAAATCTTTTTGTATCCAAATCCAGCTGTGAACTTCTCCACAACAGTATCTCTGACCTGCCTGGTGTGTTCCTTGGTCTTCATGATGCTCTCTGCGCTTTGAACAGAACCCTGAGACTATCACAGAGCAGGTGCATTTATACAGAGACTTGATTACACACAGGTGGATTCTATTTATCATCAGAGGTGGCAAAAGTACTGACATTCTGTACTTAAGTAGAAGTACAAGTACTTGTGTTAAAAAATACTTTAGTAAAAGTCGAAGTACTGGTTCAACTTCTTTACTTAAGTAAAAGTAGTTCTTTGGAGGATGTTTCTACCTGCTATTTTTGTGTAAAACTAACCGAACCTCATTATATATTATTGTAATAATATAAAATAGTACATGAGAACACAAACGTTATTCCAATCTAAATTTTAATTCTAATGAATGCTCTCAGCTTGAATCTGTTATGTAGGACACAAACTGTTAAAGGGAATTTAAGCACAGCTCTGTTCTCTGTGTCCTCCATAGTAGAGGGTGACTGTGCCTCCACCTAAACACCAACATGAGGATACTCAGGGGTTACAGTGGGATTCAGAAGGTGGAGGAACCCTAAGATCAGCTGTAGTGACTCTGCATGGGGAGAAGAATCACAACTTTCTACTGTGAGCTGCAGTAAATGATGTTGGTGTGCAGGCTGTGATCAGCTGACCTGCTGCTGCTGCTCTGAGGTTTACTGCTCTGTGTGGATGAAGTGAATTCACAAAGATGTAACCGAGTATTTCACAGCTATCTGAGCTGATCTCCATCCCCTACACTGACAGCATACAGGCTGCATAAATGTTGGATTCAGTGAATGAATCTCAGCATCAGCAGCTTTGATTCAAACTCATCTCTGCTGCAATGATGTAACCTGTAACTCTGACCATGAACACAAACACTGTGCACCAACACAGAGCTTTACTGTAGTAAGTACAACAAGCTAACCTATTTATTACACACTAAACTGCAGTATTTTCATAGAATCTTTGAATTACACAAAGTCAGCATACTTCAGTTTATTTTCCAGTCCTTACCTTTAATTCTAGCCTCTCTTCTTCCTCTCCTGTCCTCTTTCTCCATCTCTGAGTGAACTTCTCTCTCTTTGCTCTCCCTGAAATACAGCAGCTCTTCTTTTAGCTAGCAGACAGACTGTGTGACAAACTGCACACACTTTGTGTGTCTGCTGATATTTGTTGAGCATTTAGAAACGTTGCATTTACCTGCCACACGTTACTCCCTTCATGCTCACTCCTCTTCAGTAGCGCTAGCTAAGCTGTTTATGTGCCGCAGCGCAACTTATGGACTCGGTCCGGCCCGATTATAGCGCTATAAATGATACATTAATTATATGGGTTTGTGTATTTAATCCCTTTGTACGAGATATGCCCCGGTGATGGAGGATACGCCAGTAGGATTGTCTCTTATGTGTTATTATTCCTCCGTTTAGGCTCAGATCGTTTGATGTTTGAGGCGCACTGACCGGAAATAAAAACTTCTCTCTGACGTGTTAAAAAGTAACGAGTCTGTTTGAAAATGTAAGAAGTAGAAAGTACAGATACTTGTGTAAAAATGTAGGGAGTAAAAGTAAGAAGTACTCAGAAAAATAAATACTGAAGTAAAGTACAGATACCTGAAAAATCTACTTAAGTACAGTAACGAAGTATTTGTACTTCGTTACTTCCCACCTCTGTTTATCATCATCAGTCATTTGGGACAACATTGGATCATTCAGAGATCCTCACTGAACTTCTGGAGTGAGTTTTCTGAACTGAAAGTAAAGGGGCCGAAAAATACTGCACGCCCCACTTTTCAGTTTATTTGTTAAAAAAGTTTGACACATCCAATAAATTTCATTCCACTTCGAGATTGTGTCCCACTTGCTGTTGATTCTTCACAAAAAAATTAAAAGTTTATATCTTTATGTTTGAAGCCTGGCAAAAGGTTGAAAAGTTCAAGGGGGCCGAATACTTTCGCAAGGCACTGTATCTTTGAATATATAAATGTTTCTGGGGCTGACTAGTGAAAATTTGAAATAAAGGCCAACTCATGGCAGACAGTAAATATAATTCATCCATTTAGGAAAGTAAATGTTTCATTTTACCACTAGCAATTAATTTCAAGTTTGAATGTGTCTTTGTTCTATTACCATTCAAAATTTTTATCCATTGTTATCTAGTCTGATTCGTCTGAAGTGAAATCAATCCTCTGAGGTCAAACTCTGCCTAACCCTAACCCAAACCCTAGCCCTCTACTGTGAGAATGGCATATTTGGATTCTTAGTTGCTGGCATTCAGATGACAAAGTAAATTACACTGTGTTAGAGAGATGAACTATCTTGTGTGGGCTGGAATGTTGGAGAATAAAATCAATGGAAAAATCCTTCTTTAACAAATTTAAGAAGTACCTTATATATTCTGAGATTGATTTTCATAAATTACATTTTCAGCTGTTTCACATTAAGTCTATTAATCATTACCTAATTTATAGATCACAGTGGCTCCAAAAAAAAAGAAAAAAAAAAAAAACTCAACATGCCTTCATGCTTCGAAAATGTCTCTAGTTTACATTTCTGTACTGCTGTGCATCAGTGCTGGCATTGCATCGCCAATTAATTTAACTTGATGACTTCATTGAAATGTTCACATTGCAAAGCATCCGGTAGGATGCTTTTGGTAAGCCACTTTTGGCCCCTGGGCCACATGTTTGACATTTCTGAATTAAAAAATAAAATAGGAGGTTTATACTTTTATGAACAGTGGCTCTACACACAATTTCACAAAATGATGACCTCTACAAGTATGAAAACATCACAATAACAGTTCTTTTTCAGCTTTATTTGATTGTTTTGATACATAATCAACAAACACATTAACATCATACAAACAATATTACCAAATTTTGGTATGAATAAAATCACAGTTAAGTTGTTCCATTACTACACTTTGTTGGCCTAGTAACCACTGGATCAATTAAGATAAATAAACAGGAAAATATACAGTGGAAAAAATATGTCCAAAAGTACATTTGTGGGTGAGGTATGTCTATAGCTACATGTGTCCCCTGAAGTGGCTAAGTTTGAAGTGGATGGAAAATTCAGAGCCATTGAACTCATCATCTGAAGCATGATCAAAGGTGGTGACCTCTGCTCCAGACAGAGGTCACCAGCTTGCAGATAACACTCTCTCGCATGCAGCTTGACTTGTTTGACATTCTCTCGCTTTCTGAGGATGATGCTCTGTGGACCGTTCACACCCTCCTCACTCAGGCCACAAGACAAACCTCAAAAGTTGAACACAAAAAGATTCACATCACTTTCTTTACAAACAGTTAGTACTGTGTATGCTCATGCATTACTTAAAAACATACTTGGGGTATGTATCACTGGAAAGCAGGCAGTACAGCTCATTCAGAGTATGATCATGAGCTGAAAGAGATTTCCAGTGATGGGCCATCGCTCTAACAAGAATCTTCTTTTCTTCCTCAAGTCTCTTTACTGCCATGATGACATCAAATGCCCTTCTCTTTGTTCGAAGACTGACAGAGTCTGAAATACATTTATAACAAAGTCATAACAAGATCAATTCACAAAGAACCTCTGAAGTCATTTGTGGTTTTAGGCTGACATCTGAAACATCTTAGTTCATTCTCTGTCAGATAAGTTGGAAGTAATCAAAAATACTGGCATACATGTGTGGTCGCTGCCACGGCCAAGCTGTGTCAGCGGACAGGATTTCTTCCTAATGCAGAGTTTGTGTGTCAGGAACCATTCTGTTGTTTTTCCACAGCAGAAGACAAGATGCCTTTCTCCTCTCTGATCTTGCGGTGAATCTTGGCCGACGTTGGCATTGCCTCTTGATACGCGCTACCAGCACTTCAATTCTGTTCACTAAGGCATCGGCATCACCTGTGCTTGTTGTTGCTGCAGCTTAGAAAAAATAGTTGGGTTGTACTTAATTTAAAGTAACTGAGCAATTTCATCTATATTTTGTGCTCACCTTCTGCCCACTCTTTTACATCACTGACCCAGTTGTCCAGTTGACTGTCAGTCACTGCCAAGTGGACTTTTAAGGGCTCCGGGTTCTGCAGTTGGCTTAGAAGAGCTTTTGTGGTCTACATCACCAATTTGATATAATTTGATATATTAAAGAAAAGCATTAAATATGTTTAAACTACAGCTTCAAATCTAGAACAGAGAGAATTAAGCATCTAAAAATACATCACGGGTAGCATTACTTTCTGATATCGGTGGGTCAGAGAGATGGCCAAGTTGTCTAACCTTTGGCGATTCCAGCATATTGCCATAAGAGTCAGCATGTCTCTCCATCCTGCAAAAAAAACAAAAACAAAAAAAAAACAAGGAAAATTTTATGTTTCTATTTTCTTTTATGGTAGTTGCTTAAGCTTAAGCTCAAACCAGTGCATGTTTTCACCTGCTTTGGACATATGCTTTATGGTAACTGCAATCCTTGAGAGAAAAGCATTGCACTACTCTACCTCCTCCCCCAGTGTCAAACCAGCCCCATCCTGATATGCTCCATTCCATTTCACCTGGATAAAAGCACAAACACACACAGAGACACACACAAAATATGATGAAATGATGAAAAGGTGTTGATGTTGCTGTGTAAGTGCTCATAAAAAGTGATTCTATGCCTATGTCAGAATTCCTCACCTCACATTTGAAATCGTGAGCTATGGAATGAAATCCTGAAAGAAATGGCTTCATGTTTGGTGCTGAAGCTCTGGACATCTTTTGTTACTCTTTCAAGATACGGCCAATACTTGCAGGTCATATCCATACAAAAAAAAGTAATTTGCTGATTGTCCAGCCTTTGTTGCAGGTACAAGGAATAAGCAAAAATTTCACCCCTGTACATGTTTAGAGCACTGCGCAGCACTCCATGCCTACACACTATAAGTCCAGTCCCTCTTCATGCATCTTGTTGCTGGGTCTTTGGGAGGTCTCTCTGGTTGCTGACCATTCCCCTTACACAAACACCTCTTTCAGAGACCTAAAACGCATAAAATGGCTGATCACATTGGTCCACATTATCGCTTTAGTAGGTTAGAGGTCACTGTAATTCTGTATGTAATTATAGTCGGTAATCTTACATGTCTGCTTGTGTTGTGTATATAGTCAACAAATCTTGCCACGTCTTCATCCTTTGCTATGAAGATGTCTTCAAAGATGGCCTGCTCCTCAGATCTGAACAAAAGACGAGTACAGTTTATGATGTCTCACTATCCAAAGTTAGCCACATTTTTTAATGATGCAAACACTGTAATCTAAGTTATCTAGAGATGCGACTTAATGTTATCTAAGTCGCATCTCACAGCTTCCACTCAAAAACACTTTTCTGAAAGCTGTCTGCTGAGATCTTCTCCATCTTTTTTAAAATTAACAATATCAACAGTAAAAAATATGCCATAAGTGTTCTCCAACTTTTTCAGCGGAGAAAGTTAAATGGACTTACTTCTTTTATTAATATATACTGTTAGGTTTTACAGTGTGTGCATGATGACATCACATGTGGCACAAAAGAAGGGGAGTGGTAGACAGTTACGCCAATGAAGCACAGCTAGATTGCTCCCACACTGCTGGCATATGTGTGCTAACACACTTTCTTGAGCCACCATGGTATTCACTAGATGGGGTTTTTCTGCCCTCCAACTTTCTGAAAAGAGACTTTTTCGTGTGCTCCAGTTCAAGGAAGCCAGAAGAGGAGCTCTTGGTGGAGGTGTTTCATGCTGATCACTTGAAGCATCACTCAGTGAGCTCTGGAGTTATTATTTATTACAGTTGCAGTGTATTGTACAGAGTAGATGTGGAATTAAAATATAATAGTTGAATTGATAAAAATTCTTGTAAATTTGTATTAACATAAAAACATGAAATTCATGTCCTAGCTCAGTGTCTGATATTTTTGTACAGAAACAAGTACAAATATGTGAACATGCTACTTTGATCTACCGGAGCCACAATGAAATACATATCTACAGTCTCTGGAGCAAAGGCCTCCTCACAGCGAGTGTTAATAACAGTAGGACTGTCCTTCTGCCTGTGAGCAGCTGTGATAAACATCAAAAGTACATCAAAAATACAAATCCAATCCACTTTTATAACACAGAGGCCCAATTTCCATTCAGTGCCTATACCTGCTCACTATGTGATGACTTATATAAGGGTTAGAAATACTGTGGTAACCTTAGGGACACTCCCCACTGTCTCTAATAGGACAGGAACTATGGATCAGCATCTTAAGTATTTTATATTGTTAGACTAACAATTATTAACCTGTATCCTGTCTCATGTATCAAAAAATTATGACTACATTGCTGATTAAATTTTATTTTTAAAAACTTTACAATGCTTTGAAGATGCAAAGCATCTTTGTGTTGGGGACTTTATGAATCATCTTCAATTATGACAGTTGGCACGACTATTTCAAGCCATTATCAATAAATTTTACTAAAAATCTTTGTGTGAAGGTAACGATCAAGTGCATTATGTCACTGCATTTATACTTAAGTTTGGATCAAAAACTTAATTATCATGAATTTACTTTTGTGCCAAAACAATGAAATGACTGGTTCAAACACTGATTTATTAATTTGTGTCTACACAATCTATGTCTTCCAATGATCTATGAAAAAGTACTGACCCTTATGTGGCTGGTGCCTGGTTGATCTTGGCCTCAAATACAGCTCATTTCCATCCTTGTCTTGCTTTCTCCAGCTCACTGTTGGTTCAGGTGTCTTCACTGGTACTGGAGCTTCCTCTTGCTCCAGCTCATGAAGCAAGTCATCAAGATGTTGAAGCTCATCAGTTATTTCATGCTGATCAGTCTCATTATCCAGGCTCATTAAAGGATCTTGGATTTTCGAGTCACTCATGGTGATCGACAGAAAAAGCAAATACACAAAATCACTCACATATAGCAGAGACAAAGGGACAGAAACAGAGACAGGGATAACAGAAGGACTGACAAATAAGAGCAGTGAGGACAGAGAAATGAGAGAGACAAGACAGAGAGCTGACACTTTCGGGCTCTTTTCTGTTTTATATAAAATCTTTACAGGTTCGTGTTTTCACTCACTGAGCGGTCTTGTAATGGTCGTATACGATGATGTCAGTGACACTGATTTGAAATTAAAAAAAATTTTTTTTCAAATATGTTAGTCGGCATAATCTTAGATGAACACTGCGCATGTTTTGGCCCACATTAAAACTGTCCTTATTTCTATATTTAATTTTAATTTTTGGTACATCTCCAAAAGCTAGATTGGCTAAAGCAGAGATGGTAAAATGACTGCATAAATCCACAGAAGCTGGATGAAATATGTTCAAACTGAAATGGAATGAATGAAACTGTTAGGAATTGACAAATACGCCAACTGGGAAAGTAGTAGCACATTTTATAGCTACTATTGAGGGGTACTGGGGGTACCCAGCGCATTCATGAGCGACGCAGAGGGACCCTGCCCAAGCATCCATATGTGACAAGTAAGGAGTGAGAACATCCATCCATCTTCCAGTTATCTTGTTCAGGGTCAGGGGGGCTGGGGCACCAGCCTGTCACAGGGCTAACACAGAGAGACAGACAACCATTCACACTCATGGGCAATGTAGAGTGACCAATTAACCTAAGCCCAGTAACTGCACATCTTGGACTGTGGGAGGTGTGGTGTATTTTTATCATTTTGACATCAGTATTTACTATCAATATTTTTATATCATGTATTGTTGCATATATTAATCACACACACTGCATTAATGGTCACATTATATATTATTTGTCACCTATATTGTCACTCACACTGGAACACTGCATGCTTTAGGTGAGTGGAAAGGACTGAGGCCTGATCTGCCCAGGGCGTTGTTTTTTTTCACTAGTAGTACTGCATTCATTCATATTTAGAGGCTCACCCTTGAACACAGTGCACTTTTGACACAGCATAGCCAGTGTGGAGGTCGAGTAGCGGGGAGTGTGTGTCCAGAGAAGGGGAATTGAAGTCCCACCTGAGCTGCTGTAATAATGTAAGGGAGTAAATTTGTGTGTTGAGATAAGACCGCCCTAGAAGTGTTTCAAGTTAGTGAAAATGTGGATAGAAGGGCGGGGTAGTGCTCCGGTGGGAGGTATTTTCACGTGGGAAAAGTTGTTTGTTTATGACAGCCCGGAGAACAGTCTTAGAGCCATTGCATGAGGATCAAACTCATCAGCTGATGGAGGAGGAGCTTGAGAGGTGTTAAAAAGTGGATGTAATGGAACTGATGTTTGCCGAGTGGGAGGATGGAGAGAGGTTCTCCTTTGAAGACTTGGACCGATTCAAGGAAGACTCTCTGTGCTCCTTCATCTCTGAGACCGAGAGTCTGCTGGACCCAACTCCCCGACTGTCAAAATTAAAGATGACGAGTGATGAGTAAGGAGTGAGAATGTGTTGTATTGAAACATTCATGAATGCAGCTCAAAAATGGAGCCTGAGAATCAGTATTTGGTATGACCTCATTTATTCTTCAGGGCAGGCTGATCTCAGAGGCTGATTTCTCTGAGGGGCTGATCTGAGGGGAACACCTCACCCAAGAGGCGGCCAGGAGGCATCCTAATCAGATGCCCGAGCCACCTCAAATGGCCCATTTCAATGTGGAGGAGCAGCGGCTCTACTCTGAGCCCCTCCCAGATGGCCGCACTCTTCACCTTATCTCTAAGGGAAAGGCCAGCCACCCTTCGAAGGAAACTAATTTCTGCCGCTTGTATTCGCGATCTTATTCTTTCGGTCACTACCCAAAGCTTATGACCATAGGTGAGGGTAGGAACGTAGATCGACTGGTAAATCGAGAGCTTCGCTTTTACACTAAGCTCCCTCTTTACCACAACAAACCAGTGCACATCCAGTGTATATGTAGGTTACATGACAAGTTTGCATCTGAAAGATTCAGAATTTTTTGTCATTTTAACAGCGCATTCGGTGAGTAAAGGTCTTAAGTATGGGAAAAGCCAGTAGAAACAAGAGGAGTTTGAGCTAGGACTTTTATTGAAATCACTTCCCAAAATTATATTATATTAACTATGACCTCATTTAGCTGATAGAAATTTCTGACACATTAGGAACTACTGTTTTGTTTTGTTACTGTAAATTAAACTGAGAAGCCAAACACACAAATTGTGATATTTCACAGTAAACTCTAATAAACCAATAATAAAATCAGAATTATCCACTTACCAATGGTAAATATTGAAAAATACTATTAAGTAGCTATTGTGTATATTGTATTGTTTCTATTCTTCTACATAAAACAAAGCATAGCAGTTTTAGATTGTGTTACTCTTTATCTTCATTGTTGCTGTGGAAAATCATAGCATTCATGAGAATAACAGCCTTCTCACTAAGAGCAGATTTTTAACACCTGTGTTAACATCTGTGTTATGTTAAACTTTGAAGTGATTATTTACTCCATGATAACTTGCTCTGGACTTAATACTCGTTAAGCTTTTAAACTTCTACAATGTATGTTGAGTTGCTGCAGATCACACCAGCATCTTCATAGTGAGCACAGTTATGTGTCCCCATACCAGCGTGTCTGCAGTCTAACAGGTTGGATTCAGTCCCTTCACACTGAACATCATCAAGAAGAATGCGGAGATCTTTTCCCTCACCAAACTCAGAGTTCTTAGTTGCCTTGAGAGCATATTGAAAACCCAGCTGGCGGCAAACTACTCGAGCATTCATAAAGGTCCACAGGTCATCACACACGGTACCCCATTCCCCACTGATGTAGATCTCTACACGTCCACGGTCACTCCTGCCATGTTCATCCCCAACCAGCCTTAATGCTCCCGTCTGGATCTCAGGTGCACTTTCCACTTTGGATTTGTTATTCTTACGCCGGTTTTTCCGCCTTGAATTCCTTGGTGGTTTGGAAGAACCTGTGGTTGGTACAGGGGTAGTCAGACTTGGTCCTAGGTCAGCTAGATTACTGAGTAACTCTTCGAGCCAGTCATAAGACTCTGTGGGTTGTGGTGCAATTTTATTTCCATTTGGTGGGTCAATGCCAACCAGTGCTAATGGAAGATGATAAAACAATACAGACCAAATGAGATTATTAAAAAAATTAGATTTTGATCATTTTAGTTAGTGTGAAGAGATTTTTCTGTGAACTCACTTTCCTGAGGAACAAACTTGATGAGATTACTTCTTACTCTCACAGGAAAAGGGTCAAAGTGGCATTTTCTTGGTGGAGCACGTCTAGAAAAACAATGAAATATAAGAAGAAATTTTCCAAAAAAAAATATTGTTTCCATCTATTTTTTTTCCACTGAGCACAGGTCAAGTATTTCCCCACCCATTTCAAAAGTGATTTTCCTCAATGTTTTTATATTTTCAGGTTGAGGTTAATGATAGATTCTCTATTTTTATTTAACAATCATCAAAATCCATATAATAGAACAGACCAGCTAATTAAAAGTGTTATTTTGTTCTTTTTCTTGTTCATGGTCTTTATGTACTCCCTGTAATGTTTAACATTCGACTTTAATTGTCCTTTCAGAAATTCCATCTGTGTCCTGTGATGACCGTCAAATACAATCAAAACAATAATGATATTACAGTTACAGACATTAAAGACAATGGCCCCTGTGGGACACGATTGCGGAGGGCAGGAGTTACCCCTGCCTACTGCTCCCCGCTGCTCCCCACTGATTGTCACTGCCGCCCCGGGGATGTGGGTGCCTGGGGGTCCCGGGGTGCGTGGCTGGATGTCTTGACGTGGCTTCTGGCCTGCTCCCTTGGTGGCTGTGGCCTGGGGGTGGCTCGGGCCTCTTTTGTGTGTGTGTGTGGGTGTGTGTGTGTGTGTGTGTGTGTGTGGGGGGGGGGGCTGTGCTGGGTGTCGGGCTATTCCGGGGCGCCTGGGGCTGCATTCTCGGCTCGTGCTGGGAGGGCCGGCCTGGTGGGGGGGGGGGCTTGCTCCTTGCCTCTGGCTCTCTGGGCTCTTGCCTGTTGACCGTGGGGGCTCCGTCTGGGGTCTTCCTCCTCTGGGGTGTGCGCACGGTTGCCATTGGGATGTGTGGCCTCGAGTCTTCTGAGCTCCTGGTGGGCCGTGTTTGACCCATGTCCCCTGGGTCTTTCCCTGCCTGCCTCTGGATCCTGAGGGGGTTGGTTGCAGCTTCTTGCCCTCATTATAGAGTACGTTCCATGACAGAGGAACACATATACAAACTACAGTACGAGTGTGTGTGTGTATATATATATATATATATATATATATATACAGTGCCTTGCGAAAGTATTCGGCCCCATTGAACTTTTCAAACTTTTGCCACATTTCAGGCTTCAAACATAAAGATATAAACTTTTAATTTTTTGTGAAGAATCAACAACAAGTGGGACACAATCGTGAAGTGGAATGAAATTTATTGAATGTGTCAAACTTTTCTAACAAATAAAAAGCTGAAAAGTGGGGCGTGCAATATTATTCGGCCTCTTTACGTTCAGTGCAGAAAACTCACTCCAGAAGTTCAGTGAGGATCTCTGAATGATCCAAGTTTGTCCCAAATGACTGATGATGATAAATAGAATCCACCTGTGTGTAATCAAGTCTCTGTATAAATGCACCTGCTCTGTGATAGTCTCAGGGTTCTGTTCAAAGTGCAGAGAGCATCATGAAGACCAAGGAACACACCAGGCAGGTCCGAGATACTGTTGTGGAGAAGTTCAAAGCTGGATTTGGATACAAAAAAGATTTCCCACGGTTTAAACATCTCAAGGAGCACTGTGCAAGCAATCATATTGAAATGGAAGGAGTATCAGACCACTGCAGATCTACCAAGACCCGGCCGTCCCTCTAAACTTTCATCTCAAACAAGGAGAAGACTGATCAGAGATGCAGCCAAGAGGCCCATGATCACTCTGGATGAACTGCAGAGATCTACAGCTGAGGTGGGAGAGTCTGTCCATAGGACAACAATCAGTCGTACACTGGCCTTTATGGAAGAGTGGCAAGAAGAAAGCCATTTCTCAAAGATATCCATAAAAAGTCTCGTTTAAAGTTTGCCACAAGCCACCTGGGAGACACACCAAACATGTGGAAGAAGGTGCTCTGGTCAGATGAAACCAAAATCGAACTGTTTGGCCACAATGCAAAACAATATGTTTGGCGTAAAAGCAACACAGCTCATCACCCTGAACACACCATCCTTACTGTCAAACATGGTGGTGGCAGCATCATGGTTTGGGCCTGCTTTTCGTCAGCAGGGACAGGGAAGATGGTCAAAGTTGATGGGAAGATGGATGGGGCCAAATACAGGACCATTCTGGAAGAAAACCTGTTGGAGTCTGCAAGAGACCTGAGACTGGGACGGAGATTTATCTTCCAACAAGACAATGATCCAAAACATAAAGCCAAATCTACAATGGAATGGTTCACAAATAACCGTATCCAGGTGTTGGAACGGTCAAGTCAAAGTCCAGACCTGAATCCAATCGAGAATCTGTGGAAAGAGCTGAAGACTGCTGTTCACAAACGCTCTCCATCCAACCTCACTGAGCTTGAGCTGTTTTGCAAGGAAGAATGGGCAAGAATTTCAGTCTCTCCATGTGCAAAACTGATAGAGACATACCCCAAGAGACTTACAGCTGTAATTGCAGCAAAAGGTGGCGCTACAAAGTATTAACGCAAGGGGGCCGAATAATACTGCACACCCCACTTTTCAGTTTTTTATTTGTTAAAAAAGTTTGACACATCCAATAAATGTCATTCCACTTCACGATTGTGTCCCACTTGTTGATTCTTCACAAAAAATTAAAAGTTTATATCTTTATGTTTGAAGCCTGAAATGTGGCAAAAGGTTGAAAAGTTCAAGGCGGCCGAATACTTTCGAAAGGCACTGTATATATATATATATATATATATATATATATATATATATATATATATATATATATATATATACATATATATAAGAATGTGTATGTATGTATGTGTAGCTTTTATCTTCTACTTTTTTTTGTGTCTCCCCCAATTAACAAGAAAAGCCTATCGAAAACTTATAGAGCACTTCTGTAAAAGCAAATATGTTTGGTACAATAATGCCTTCGGATTGTCATTTCAATTGCGAAAACTGCCAGACATGACAGGTTTAAAAAAAAAAAAAAAAAAAAGACAATGACAGCAAGAATGTGATGTAACATCACCAAAAATCAAAGCATAATTATATGCAAGTTTCACCCATGTCCAGGGGCGTGGAAGTGGGGGGAAAAGTGGACCTGACTACCCAGGGCCCGAGGGGGCCCATGAAAATCCTGTTTTTTGTTTTTTTTTTTGTGATGTTTTATTTCGAATGAATTGGGCCCTCCAATTAATAATTTATTAATATTTCAAATATATTGATAACATCAACTGAGGGAATGAACTTGAGTCACAGTCCTCTCAACATATTGGACACTCTGGGGGCCCTCCTCTTGGAGGCACAAAATGGTTTAGTCCGCCCGACAGTGACCTTCAACAAGTGCAACATCAGTGAGCCCAGATTGAATGACATGGGGGCTAGACATCATGCTGCCCAAAAAGCAGAAATCAGGTTATCAAAAGAAGAAAGAAAAGAAGGAAAAAGAAAGAAGGCTCCCCCCTCCGACCCCCCCCCCTTACGTGTTGGTAGCCTTTTGGTTCAGTGCATGTGCTGTAGCCTATTGTCTACTAACACAGCAGAGCTGAAAGTGAAACTCCGTGCTGAGACTTAATAAATGTTCCACCTAGAAATTTTTCTGCTGCATATATCAACATGTAAATAGCCTACCAGTATCACTGTAAGCTCAAGTACACACTAGTAATATATTAAGCAATAAAGCAATTTATTATTTTTGTCTGGTAAAAAGCCTTAGTAGTGTAGTGCTGTGCTTAAAAGCTATTGTCAATGCTCAATAAATTCATGTTACCAAAGCCAATGAATAATCATGTTAAATAACTGTGATTACAATATCAATCAAAAATAACTGTGATTATGATTTTTGACATAGAGAGAGAGAAAGCGAAAGAGAGAGAGAGAGAGAGAGAGAGAAAAGGAAGGGCCAAGTGAGGGAAATGCAGAGTTGTTGTTGTCAGAGGACTCAGGACTGTGGCCAGACAAGCTAACTGCTTAGCAGAGAGAGACTCTAGTTTGCAGGCTGGCTAGTGAAAGTGTAGACCTGACCAAAGTGGCAAGGAAGGCAAAGCATTCCCTGACTATCTTCAATACGTTAAATCGGCCAATGGGCGTGAGAAGATTAGGAGGGACTGGTTGATCCACAGTGACAGTGCAAAGGCTCTGCTCTGCATCCCATGCCTTCTGTTCTCACATGAGCAGGCAAGGCCATCTAAAAGTGCACTGAACAGCAAGGATGGACTTAAGTTATCAGACATTAAGTGGCAAAAACTGTATAGAAAGTTCCCAGAACATGAGACACACACTCCCCATAAGCAGTGCTATGTAAAATGGAAAAGCCTTCAGCACTCATTATTGGTAGCCACAGGAGTTGATGGGCACCTTCAAAAACAGTTCCAGACAGAAGCAGAGAAACATACCAAGATCTTAGAGAGGCTTTTGGATGTAACTCTTCATTTGGCTTCAAGAAATCTTGCATTCAGAGGCAAAACCTCAAATTTGGATGATGTCAATAATGGCAATTTTCTTGGAACCCTTGAGTTGTTGGCCCATTATGATCCCTTCTTACATGAGCACTTAGAAAAAGTAAGACAAAACTCACTACCTAAGTGCAGACACGCAGAATGAGTTTATTGAGCTCTGTGGCAAAAGAGTGCTCAACACTATCCTGAAAGAAAGAGAAGATGCAATATATTACTCTGTCATATGTGACTCAACACCAGACATATCTCATACAGAACAGAACGTGCTATTGGTAAGATATGTACATCACGACAAAGAAGACAGTGGTGTTTGGAAGATAGTTGAGAGGTTTATTGAATTCAAAGATTTTCACAAAAAGACAGGCCAGGAAATTCCCGAAATGATTCTAGAAGCGTTGCAGTCCAAAGGCATACCCTTACAAGAATGTAGAGGACAAGGATATGATAATGGAGCCAACATGTCTGGGAAGGTGAAAGGAGAACAAGCTCAGATTTTAAAAGTCAATCCACTTGCTACATTCTCCCCCTGTGCTTCCCACACCCTCAATCTGGTTGGTGTTCATGCAGCTGAGTCATGTCCAGAGGTTGCAACATTTTTTGGCTCTGTAAACCATCTTTATAATCTCTTCAGTGCTAGCCCAGAGCGATGGGCAACGTTGAAAGAAAAGACGGGATGCTCTCTTCATCGTCTCTCTGACACTCGATGGAGTGCCTGCATTGCTGCAGTACGAGTTGTGGCAGCTCACTTGCCCTCCATCCTTGAGGCACGAGAATGTGTCTTAGCCACCTGCAGTCTGACAAGTGAAGCCAAGTCCGAGGCAAATGGTTTGATCAGTTATTTTAAGACCTTTGATGCCATCGTCCTTCTTCCTGTGTGGGTAAAAATTTTGCAGTGCATTGAAAACAGAAATGTGATTCTTCAGGCAGGAGATATTTCTCTGGATGTTGAGGCTGCAAACATCAAGGCACTACAAGAGGAAATGCAGGCTCTTCGCAATAGATGGGACTCGCTGCTTGCAGAGGCCTCCCTAGTAGCACAAGCAATGGACGTCCCTGATCATTTTCGGAGTGAAGAGAGACGAAAGCGGAAAAGGAAATGCATGCCTGATGAGATGACACAAGAAGATGCAACTACTGAAGACAGTGCCGAAAATGCATTCAGGAACAACATATTTTTTGTTGCAATGGATAGCATCATCAGTGCCTTGAGTGCAAGGTTCCAGACCACAGCAAACATATGTGAAACGTTTGCACCTATTCTGAAGCTGACTGATATGACTGAAGCGCAGATAAAAACAACATGCTGGGCACTGGCAAAAATATATCACATGGATCTCTCACAAGAATTTGAAAATGAAGTGCTACACTTCCGCACCATATATGATGCTACATTTCCAAAAAATCTGTCCTCTCTTGAGCTCCTTAATGCCATCTGGAAGATGCAGCTACAGAGCATTTTTGGAGAACTTTGTATTGCTTTGAGAATTTTCTGCACACTTCCTGTCACAGTTGCAGGGGGTGAACGGGCTTTCAGCAAGTTGAAGCTGGTTAAGAACTACCTGAGATCAACAATGGGCCAGGATAGACTGAACAGCCTCGCCATTCTGTCGATTGAAAGCCAATTAGCCAAACAATTGGACTTTACAGATCTTATTAGTGACTTTGCAAACAAAAAGACCCGTCAGTGGGCTGTACTGGGATGTAAATTACATCTTTACATATTGTGTCAGCAAGGCTTTATTTCTTTGTCTGCAAGCTGAAGAACAATTTGACAGTTGACATTTTGTACTATCGCAGGCTCTATTGATAAGATGACATAGGACATTGATGTAAAAAGCAGAAACCAGTCACAACTTCTTTTTTTCACATTGAAACAATATTTTTCTGTTCATTTCTACTGTACCTTCTGATTACAAAAGTAATGTAGCTTATTTGATTTGATTCTGAGTGTACAGTTGTCTCCTGTTCGAGAGTAAATGTTTGTAAATCAAAATTTGCACGTGTCATGGATCAAAACGTTAGTACAAAAACCAGATGTAGCCTAATGTTTTAGGTATTTGAGCACAAGTAGGCCAAATGCATCAATACAGGTGGTGAATGAAAGAACAACTCATCAATCTGATCTGATTATAGCTTAAAACCTTATTTATGCTTTTTTATTTTAAATAAATACCCCTTCTTTTTTTTTTTTCTCTTTCTCGCTTGCCTAGTGTACTGACATGGTTAGGGGCCCACTGACATTGAGAGTGTACAGGGCCCAGAATTTGTTGCTACGCCCCTGCCCATGTCATATCACCTTGATATGTTTTTTTCAGCAGTTATACTGCAGTCAGTATAACAGCCAGGCAGTAAAACAAAAAGTCAGACTACTCTTTATAAATCAATAACAGAAAAGAACCACAATCTGTCTAACCACATCAAATAGTGCTGTAATAATTTTTTTGTGAATGACACATGTCTGAATCCCATTGCAGTTTTTCCATTAATCACTGTTAAAAAGTAATTGTGCTGCACTCCTTGTTTTCTCGTCTTTTCCCTTATCCCCCAAATAGTTGCAGGCAGATGGCTGCTTGCCAATCAATTTTTCAATTTCTTTTGAGCCTCTGAAATTTGGAGGCTATGTATAAAAATCGCTGTCATTCCTAAACAGTTAATGCAATATTTACTTTAAATTCAGTGAATCAAGGTTGAAAATCTGAATTTCAATTACATTTTCATTGATTTAAAATCCAATGTGGTGACATACTAAGGTAAACTCACAACAACTGCATAATTTGTCTAAATACTTATGAGTCTGTAGGTGAAATATGCTAATTAAGAGGTTACACCCCTGAGCAAAAGATGAAAATAAAGACAAACTGAGTAAATCAGAATTTTTCTCTACATGACAATAAATACTTGGAAACTAGCCAAAACTGTAAGCTTCATTTTGTATCTTTGATTGCATAAATTAAGACATTTTTTTGATAGAGCTTAGAGTTAGGACTGGTTCAAGTGACCTTTGTTCAGGTGCTCCTTTCTTAACATTAATACTATGAGATGATGGTGTGGCTGTAGCTCAGGAGATAGACCAGGTCACCTGCTAATGGGAAGGTTAGTGGTTTGATCCCTGGCTGCTCCAGCCTGCATGCAAGTATCGTTGAACAATATACTGAACTCAAAGTTGCTCTTCGATGAGTTCATTGGAGTGTGAATATGTGGGAATGTTAGATAGAAAGAACTTAGGTGTAGGAACAGGTGCTTATCAAATGGATGAATAAAGACATGTTGTATAAAGCGCTCGGAATGCTCAGGTAGAAAAGTGCTGTATAAGAACCATTCTATGATGAAGAAATGGTACACGGTGTACAAATTTTCACCAAAATGCAAAAACTGTCAAACTTTATATTCATTTGATTTTAAAGTCACTTCCCAGTGATGTATAGTTTTTGTCACATGCAAATGTTATAAGCAAACTTAATGAATTTTATTAAACATTAGGTTTCATGGTTCCTTATTTTAACCCAACAATTGTTTATAAACAACTGAATGAATGCCTGTCAACTCACTGTATTTTTGAAAAGTACAGTCAAGTTTCAGAACCTGATTTGCACACAAACAGCTTTTACTAAAGCCATCAGCATGACTCACAGAGTGTTTCAGTCTTAGTTTTTTTCATTGCCCTTCAACACTGTCGATCATGACATTTTAATTTAAAGACTTCATCTTTCACTTGGCCTAATGTTCTTGATTGGTTCTCATCAAACCTAAAGGATACACGTATTTATGTTTCAGTAAGTTTTAGAGCAGCAGAAATAATCATTAAATTGGGTTATTCAAAGGTCTGTTCATGATCAATTACTCTTTAGCCTTTACACACACCTGCTTGCTACTATGAAAAGTCATAATATAGGCTAACATTTTTACACTGTTGTAAAAAGTCATTTTCCTCTGATAATCTAACTCTTGCTCACAATTTAATAAGCTGCATTGACTTTTTAAAACTTAACAGAGATAAGACGGAAATATTTAATATTTAAGTAAATGATGGTTATTTGAATTCTGTTATTTAGTGTTGGTATTTACTTATTATTTCTGACACCTGGGTTTTCCCTCTTGTGTAGAGTGTGTTTAGGTTTGTAGTAGTTTTCCACGTAGAGTTCTGTTTACAGCTTTAGCTTTTAGTAGGCCTCTGTGTTATTCCATCGCTCCTGTGTCTTGTCTGGTCTTTGTCTTTGCATGGTGTTTTCTACCTATGTTCTGTCTGGTTCTGTTTCCATGTTTAGTTGTCATCTGTCTGACAGTCCCTTGTCACATGTGCTTTGTGTTCAGTTTTGGTTCACTTGTGTCGTTAGTCTCATTTGGTTCACCTGTTTGTCCCTGCTGTCTCCACTCTCCCTGATTACCTTGTGTAGAGTAGACCCTGAGTTCTACTCCTTGTCGCGTCATCATCTATGGCTTCCCGGTCACTGTGTGTCCATGTGTTCCTTGTTATTTTTAACAAATCCTAGAGATTATTTTTCCCAGCTTCTGACCAGCCTAATCTTTTATAATGTGAATCCTGAGTTTACCAGCAAATAAAGCTGTGTCATTGCCAAGCTATGTACTGCCTCGCAGGTCATGCATTGGGGTCCTTACCTGGTCTCACACACACACACACACGCACACACACACACACACACACACACACACACACACACACACACACACACACACACACACACACACACACACACACACACACACACACACACTCCGTGGCAAAAATGTATGTTTTCTTTTTAATGGTTTTGGTTAGAACCACACACACTTGCATAGATATCCACACAAATTATGTGTTTTTGCTTAACAAATATTAAAATTTCCTTGGAGCTGAACTGCCTGCCCCCTATTCATTGATCAGAGTCTCTGTATTCAAGAAGGTGTCAAGCCAGCATCCCGAGAGATGTTATAGTATCCTGCTGTATAATCATACTTTTTAATGTTACATCTATTCACTTTGGGATATTGGCTTGTGTGGGTGATGTTGGGAAATATTTTTATCATTCCAATGTTGATATTTAAAGTTATTATTCCTACTTCTGTTTATTTGCAACTATACTGCTTCCTACACTGTAATAAATGCATATTGTGTGTCTAAAAGTAGTAGGAAGATTTGAGGCCTGTTTGAGTTGCTCTTATTTGTGTTCAGGCCCCAGAAGCTCTGCTACCCCTCCCTAACAGTCTGCTGTGGCCAAGCAGGCCCTCTCAGATCACTCTCAAAGCATACTCGTCTTCTGCTCTAGCCCAGTGTTGAACCTGTTGCTCATTCAAATTCATGCTTAGGGGTCTCAGCTCATAAAACTGCCCCATTTTGGGTTCATGTATAGGGCACCAGTCATCCTGTTTGCCCATTTTTCAATTTAAACCGTTTATAGGGATAAATCTGTCCAGTAGACCTAACCATAGGCTACCTTGCTTATGTACCACAGCCAAAGATTTTGGAAATGCAAATCAAGAAAGTGTAAATCTGTCTAAGAAACAAGTCTAGGGGCAAATTGGGCCCCACTTTCTCCCTCATATCTGGTCTGTGTCAGTGTGAGCAGCTGTAAATCCTTCTCCAGGAGTACCATAGGATGGCCACAAGGAGGTTGTTTCTGTCAATTATTGTGATGAATTTTTCTTACTGTCTTGTTGATGTAATGAAGATGCTCCGGGATGTTTGTACCTTTTCAGATAATGTCAGTAGAATTAATGACAGTTTCTAATGTATGCTTACAAAGTGCAGACTCAGCACAAATCTTAGAAAAAGAAAGGGAAAGAGTATAAATACCACGGTTAGAAGAGGAGAAGGGAGAAGAGAAGATGTAGTGACTGTCTTTGTCCGTGTTGTCCGTTTTTCCAGCAACTACTAAGGCACAACCTCCCGGGAGGGCTTCTTGCTTTTACTTTTTGCTTTTTGTCCTCTGTTTTTTGTGTTTGTATATTTCTAAGTACTAGTAACTTTTTGCAACAGAGCTTGCTCATCACCATGGATCATTTGGACAGTTTGATTTTATTTGGACTCATACTTAATCCCTGCACGGGCTCTCCTCGGTCGGAGGGAGTGATGAGGAAGCCGGGGCATGATCAACAGGTTCTTTCTTCTTTTCTGTTACTCTGTGTGTGTATCTCAGTCTTCATATGCTACTGTCTGTCTTTTTAACTATTTGTGTGCTACTAAGATGTCTAATAAACAGCCTGCATCGGAACCAGCTCAACCCTGTGATTTGTTGGTAACTATGTTTTTAATTTGCAGTCAAAAAGGAATATGGAGACCCCTAAAATGTATCCTACAGTGATAGATGTAAGTCATTTTATGACAAAGATTTCAAATGCTCCATTTAAATGGTAAATAAACTCGTACTTACATAGCACCTTCCTGTTCTGAGTATTCAAAGTGCTGTTTACTACAAAAGCGTCATGCACCCAATCATACACACATTCATACAAGTACTTTTTCTATACCTAAGAACCTTGCCTGTCATTTGTGCAAAGTTTCACGCCGATAGATACATCAGGGGCATTTTGAGGTTCAGTATCTGGCCTGAGGATGCTTGTACAGCATGCAGATTGGAATAAGATCGAACCAAGCTTCCTATTTGTAGATAAGCCACTCTACCTCCTGAGCCACAGTCACCCTTAAATGTCTCTTTGAAGATTGCAGAAATGGATGCTGTAGAAACAACGTAAGACTAAAACGTTATTTTGTGCAATACTTAATGTAAAAATAATGGTTGACAGGTTGGTCATTGCATGCACAAGCTGTGATGTTAGCATAGCCCTTAACCATTAAAATATACATGTATGCAGTTGAAACAGGGAAAAAGTGACCACAGAGGTTCTTTCATTGTGTTCTGCATGACTTCTCATCTTTTCCAACTGCTGCAGCAATCTTCGACTGTGCCATCTGGGAACATCTGAGCTCTCGCATATTGATATTTTTGGAATACATTTAATTAACACTTGCTGTACACATGAGGTTACAAAAAACAGGAAGTGCACAACAAATCAAATAAACATTACACCAGCAGTCTGATATAATTTTAGGGGAACACTGCCATATGCATGGATGATAACAAGAAGCATAAACTCTCAATAGACTACCATAAGACCTCTACATCTTACAGATTCATTTATAATAAATACATTACAAATAATAGGGTATTTCTGCACAGAAAGTCATTATCATAAATAAAGTTTTCTTTTCATAATGACAATTGCAAAGTAATAAGTAATTATATCACTCACCTAGAGGGATCCACAACTTTATATATGACTCCTGAAGGTGATGTAGCACTTGGTATTCCAGTGGACATGAAGTATAGTTCTCCTTAAGGAATAACATGATGAGAGAACGTTACACAAAAGATGCAACAGTTATAGGTAGCTAAAAACAGTAACTAAAAAAGTCAGTTTAAGATTGTGAGATGGCTCATTACCAGATTCATCCTCAGCAAAGGAGATGATGTACTGGTGATAATTGTTGATAAGTCCAGGAAAGGCACAGGTTAGGCCCATCCCCATACAGATCTCATTGTAGTTCCATCTTCCTGTGTTTTTGTCCTCCTGCAGACTCATTAAACGGCTGGGACACAAATAAAGTCAGCAATTTCTAATGTGCAGGATTTTAGGATCATGAAATTTCTGTACTTTTTATTTCATACCACTTAGTACCGTTCACCTCTACTTTTTATGCATTTTTTAGAGTACTTTTAACAGCCTTAAATAACATTACTACATTGTTGGAAAATATATGTATAACCTTTTACCTAGGAAAATATATCATATGGTTACGGAAAAGCTGATGTTAAAGGAATACTGTAAGCACACAACTTCTTTTTCTTTCTTTTTTTTTCACTGGCTTTTGGATTAATTAGGTGATGTATGATTTCAATAAACACTGTAAAACCTGATGAGTTAGTTCAACTCAAATTATTTGAGGAAACCGATTGCCTTGAATCATTTAAGTTCATTAACTCAAACATTTAAAGCATGAAAAAAATTACTCATTATGAGTAAAAGTATTCAAAAAAACTGACTTAGGACTTCAATAATTCATTTTTAATTCTATTTAATTTATGGGAATGAGTAGCTCCAACTTTTTCAGCAGATTAAGTTAAATGAATTTACTTCTTTTATTAAGATATAATGTTAGGTTTTACAGTGTAGATGTAATGTACATTATTTCAAGGATGACTTATTGCACATCTTTGTGTCATTTTAAACTGTTTAATAGCTATTTTGTTTGTCTGAATTGAGCCATCAGCAATTAAAAACCCTGCTGCCATGTTGACATATTACCATGTATGGCTTAGATAGCCAAGCCGTTATCCTCCCATCTTGTTAGTGTATTCGACAGTGGGTCTTGCAATATATCATCATCAAATTTCTTGTGTTTTTGTGATATCCATTAGATTTTGCTTTTTCGAAAATGCCTAAGTGAGCAAGGAAACTTGGGTGTACACGTTCTGCTGCTTGAAATTGCAACAAATCAAAGCTAAAGGAGTCTTTGACTTCCCAAATCCATCGAGGTCACCGGTGCGGCATTAATTTTGGTGCAACCTAGTGGAATGTGGCTGGTATTAAGGAGGGGTTTAAGCCAGGAACTTCAAGGTTTTGTGCTGCACATTTTGTCGCATTTGTAGTATTAATCCTGTAGTACATATGATATTCACAGTCAACAAACCCAGGTGCTGCAAAAATAAATAAATAAATAAATAAAATAAAATAAAATAAAATAAAATAAAATAAAATAAAATAAAAAATAAAACTTGTTGGTTGAAAAAGCTTATCCAAACCAGGAAGTGATACCAAATAATCCAGTGCATGAGACATTAAGGGTATTTTAAATGCAGCATAGGCCCAACAAATCAGTTCCATGCTTAAAATAAAAAGTGCACTTGCCAAGTAAAATAGAAAGAGACAAACTCTTCTGTACAACATTTATCCAGTGAGAGCAGGCTGTCAGATCACTGTTTCCCTCATAATGCCAGGTGTGGAGCATTCACATATGTGAAACTCTGGAGTAGTTTGTGAAACTTTGGGAAAGGAGTCCTATGCAGGTCGATGAATAAGAACAGCTCACATCTGTCTGATGCTGAGGTGAGTTGATGAGGATTTCCAGGACTTTTCTGTTGGTAATTGTTACCATTCCTGAAACTGTCTTTGAAGTGGATTTAACATTGTTGGACACTGAGGATTAGTGAATAAACTAATACAATGTGAGAATATAATCAAACTGTTTTTTCAAAGGGAAAATGGGATTTTTAGGACACTCGTGACTAACATAAGCTGTTGTTGTTGTTCTTGTCACCTGTCCATAAACAGGAGGGTCATATATCTAATCTGCTGACAATAAATAACTGCAACATCATTGGGAATAAACATGTTTATGCACATTTTTGTGTGTTACAGACCTGACTTCAGATAAGGGGGAGATGAGAGAGGAGATAGCAGTGGTGGAGGAAGCAGATAAAGCCCTAGGCATCACTTCGTGATGTTACAGTTCATGATTGATTTAATCATGTGACTCATGAGTCACTTTCACTTTGACTCATGAGAAAGTTCAGATGAGATTTTTGTGAGAAAGGTTTGATCTGCACACTTGTCCATGTTGTTTTATTTGATGTATACATGGCAATAGGTCATCAATGGGAGACGGCAGTCATGAGTTTTTAGCAGATGACTGATTCGCAGGCATTAAAAAAACAAAAAAACAGCTACTGCTCATCAATTGATAAGCCACATCATCAAAAATAACATTGTTGTTGTTTCTAGGGGTTTCTAGGGGCAGATGAGGAGCCACTTTTCTTCAGCCACACAACCACCTGGTCATATTGGTGATCACTATACTCCAAACAAACCACCTCTCATGCTATTGCAACATATGTGTATTTTAAATTCCTAAAATAAGTGGACCTCTCTGACAGTCTAAATAAAAAGGTTAAGTTTAGCATCTCTGAGCAAGACATATGGGCTGGTCCTGGTTAGACCAGTACCTAACCTACCTACCAAGACTAGTCCAAGTAGGAACAAACCATGAAATGGCTGCAGGGTGCAGTGGTTGTCCTGGAAAATGTTTGCCCTACACTTTGATAGATGGATCAATATAGAAAAATAATGGTGAGCTGAAGAAGGGAGGGTCCATCATCTCATTTTATGTGGAACATGGTACACAAGAGTTACTTTGAATCGAATTGTTTAAAATAATAATCTCTCTTCCAGGTTACACCTACCCACTCATGAAGTCTCCAAATATATAAATGCCATTCAGGTTGGGGTATTCACAGCCTCGATACACATAGCCACCTGTTACTGACTTGCCCATCTTATGAGGATATGCATAGACGGGCAGGACATCATCTGTGAAAAAATTAAAAGGTGTCAGAGCGTCAGAACATGAGGTGTATATATATATATATATATATATAGTACAACATTGGATGGTGTTCAGTGCAGTACCAACACAGGATTTTAATTCTGAAATTTGAAGTAAATATTTAATGCATTATTATCTTATTATAAGCTGGGGGTGGTGTAATGGTGTGGGGAACTGTCTACTTCTTGCCCCTTCATGCTAATTGAGCATCATTTAAATGCCACAGCCTAACTGAGTTTCGTTGTCAACAACATCGATTCCTTCATATCTACAGTGTACTGATCTTAAGCTCAAATCATCTCAGGGAACATGAGTTTATTATAGTCAAATGGCTGCAACAGTCACTAGATCGCAATCCAACAGAGCACCTATGGTGGAACAGAAGATTTGCAATATGGATATGCAGCTGACAAATCTGCAGCAACTCCATGATGCTTTCATGACTTCATGGACCAAAAACTCTGAGGAATGTTTTCAACACCTTATTGAATATGTGGCATGAAAATTAAGGCAGTACTGAGAGCAAGAGAGTATTTTATGTAGTCAGTGTATATTGATTATGGCAGCTTTTCGATGCACTGAATAAATTAAACAGTTAAATCAGTTAGGGTTCTGTTCTTCTCTATACTGTTTGAAATAAGGATAACACTTTACGCTGATGCAGCATACCTACCTAGAGAACTGTTCGCACATAGTTTCTTATCATAGCAGGAGAAGCCTTCTTTGGCTCTCCAGCCATAATTCCGTCCTTTCTCGATAATATCGATTTCCTCAAACTTGTTCTGGCCTACATCCCCACAGAAGATACGCCCTTTGCCGTCTTTGGTCCAAGGGTCGCCCCGGTCCACCGAACACCTCCACATATTGCGAACACCATAAGCATATATCTCAGGACGTGCTCCCTGCTCATGTATAAAGGGGTTATCTGGAGGAATTCTGTACAATGGACCTCTCTCGTTGTCATCAACATCAATTCGAAGAACTTTACCCAGGAGTGCTGACCTAGAATACATGTGCAAATACTGTAGTATCAAAAATATTGATATTTCACTACTAATGATTCTCAATATTATGAAGGATTTCAGCTCTCAGTTTCCACAACATTTATAGAGTAATACCATCAGTACTTTCATGCTCTCTTTGTTCAATAGAAACATACAAACACATGCAAAACCGTGCACACATAGCTATGTATGACCCACTGTGCATCACTGTTATTTTATATACTGTAAAAATGTTAAAAGAAAATAAGATTCTTAGTGTTTTTGCACTTTCTCCCTATGGTATAATTTGGTATATGGTATAAAGTGTTTTAAGTATTTTTCACTGACTCACTGGTAATGAATTCTTAAATTTCAGTGTAATGACAACATGCTTGTGAAGAAAGCATGTAGATTATTTGAACACTAAAATGCAAAAAAAACAAAAACAAAAACATGCAATTACTGTTTATACATTAAAATGAACTTTTGTTAATTTTATTTTATAAAAAGTTCTAAACTTTACTTTTAAGGTCATTTCAAGACATTTAATTGTGACCTCCTTACTTGTTCTGGGCATTCCCATATTGCCCAAATGGGTCTCCTGCCATTCCACCATCACCTGTGAAAATATACAAGTATCCATCATCTCCAAATAGTAGCTGCCCTCCATTGTGGTTGGATGCTGGTTCATCAATCTCCAGAATAACTCTAAAAGGAAAATAGATAATAGAAATAAAGAATAGATTGGGTATAAGCCATTTATGCACACAGATCATTTCTCTGACCCTGGTCAATATGACCAAAAAAAGTCTACAAAGTTAAAAATAGAAAAGTTCTCTTGCCGCAAGACTCATACCTACCTCTCAGAGGTATGGTCCACCTGATTCATGTCGTTGGCTGATACATGGAACTCACTGATTCTGATTCTCTCATCAAAACCCACCTCCACTGAGTAATACACATACAGCTTCCCATTGTACTTGTATTTGGGGTGAAAGGCGAGTCCAAGAAAGCCTCTTTCATCACCTTCCCATGACGACGTTAACACTGCCTGGGTAATGTTCAAAAATGGTCTCTCCAGTTTGGATTTATCTGGAAGGTAAGTCCACACAAGGCCCACCTGTTCTGCTACAAAGAATCTATGTGTGCCGTCATTGGCATGCACCATGGCTAATGGATTTCGGAGCCCATTGGCCACTTCTTCCAGACACAGTTGCAGACAGCCATCTGAGTTTGACTGAACCCTGCCCAGGTTTTGAGTGAGCTGCTGGTTGCTAAGCAGATGTGGATAGCAGTAGTCCTTGTCATGTAATTCTAGGTAATCGCAAAGACGGGTCTGATTTCCTTTGACTTTTGCTATATTTGGGTCTCCAGACAAGAAAGGAATGGTGAAATGACACTTCTTCCAAAACTGAAAGCAGTAGTCAGAACAGAGTCCAGGTATGGTCCTGACCGGTGTGCTTGGATCCTCAGCATCAAAGAGATGAGCTGAATAGGGAGAACACTCCTGAGATCAAGGGGAGATGGAGGAGAGACAGAAAAGAAGAAGAAAAGAGGAAATGCAACAAGAAGGAACAATCAGGGCCATGGGTAGCATGTAAAATGGTCTTTAAATGTACATTAGCTGTTTTTATTTCAGAGACGATAACATGACCATGTAAATACAGTTGATATAAAATTAAATTGATATGAAAAGTATGATAGTAAATACTTATGTATACATTCTTCAAATATAGATCAGGCTTTGCTTTTCATTGAAATTATATATTTTCTATATAAATTTTGGTGCAATATCCTTTGTCTTTTAGCTATTTTTTTTTTGTTAGAGACCTCTCTGTCCATTTACCAACTAGTTCTTTCACTTCATTAAAACAGTTTGTAACTACCTTGCCCAATGTTTCCTGCTGAGTACTTGGCGTAAAAGGGGTTATAGGAGCCTTGCTTTTGAAATACTATTAGTGATATCAGTGAACCAAACCAGTAAATGTGTGGGCTATAAAACCAAAATATTGTTGAGTATAAATAAACTAAAATGCTGACACCAGTGACATTTCTTAACGTTAGGAAAGTTTATGCAGCTCTGACGGCTAAAAAATAAACTGAAAACACATACATTAGTCTTGCCCCATAGTAGTTTGTGTACAGTGCCTTGCGAAAGTATTCGGCCCCCTTGAACTTTTCAACCTTTTGCCACATTTCAGGCTTCAAACATAAAGATCTAAAAATTCTTTTTTTTTGTGAAGGATCAACAAAAAGTGGGACACAATCGTGAAGTGGAATGAAATTTATTGGATGTGCAATATTATTCTGTCCCCTTGCGTTAATACTTTGTACAAAAAATCATGTTTGAGTGTAAATGCAGTTTTCAAAAAATGCAGTATACCATATTGGTATCATATTGATATATGCCTATAGATAATAATTCCAAATATTTCCTATAGAATGCTGCTTATACAGTAATCCCTCGCTACTTCGTGGTTCGCTTTTCGCAGACTTGCTGTTTCGCGGGTTTTCAATCAATATTAGTGTAAAATATTTATTGCTGTATTTTTGCTGTTTCGTGGGTTTTTGCGGTACTTGTTCAACACATGCGTAGTATGTGTTGCACAGTAATCTATATATTTGGTGTACAAGTGTGTGGGGAGGGTTTATAAAAACTTTAAATAGTGTATAACTTCTAAAATAATGTATAAGTATTAAAATAAATATAGTGTCCCTACTTCACGGATTTTCGCGGACTTTATATTACTTAAAAATGTGTCATTTTGCAACATCAGTTACTAATTCTGAATAGGCTGTACTTTTTTAATGGTCTATCTTATTGTAATTATGTGTTTGAATTTAAACAACTTAACATCATCAGGTTTTGCACCCGCCAAAATCTAGTTCATACTGGTTTTAACAGACTGGATTGAGGACCTCTGAACGTTGTGTGACAGAGCAGAGACGGGAGAGAATGAAGAGGAAGGATTCAGCTGCACTGAAGCCAGTTGTCTGACCCACATTTGAAGCCTTGGTTGAATGAACAGAATTCAGTGACAAAATAGTGAGTTATAACGTATGCTGGTTGCATGTCGACTGATAGGTGAAGTAACTAGCCTAATTATTAAAAAGTTAGCAAGACAGTTAACCACCTAACTTTGCCCGATACTTTCTTAGCAAACATTAGCTATATTGGGCAGACTGTTTATTGTTACTTTAGCCAACAAATATGGAATTGAATTTATTGTACTGGAATGAAGTAGAATTACATAAACTTGTCTGTTTGTTGGCTAAAGCAACATTTGAGTCTTTGCATAGAAATTATAACAGTAATAATTTATGGCCACAATTTTTTCATTTTTTTAAAAGTCCGATTTCACCTGAAGGGCTCAGTAGTCCTCATCAACATTGTATTAAAGAGCAGTAGTGCAGTCTGGGTTGATGCATTAAAAGATTCCATCATAGTCAGCACATTTGAACATTAACATGTTTTTTTTTTATATATTTTAGGTGTGTCTGGAGTTTAGCAGAGTGGTTGGTAAGAGCCTGCGACAGGTGTTCTATGAGGCCCTTGACCATCACAGTCCAGGTGGGTTCCAGTTCATAAATTATTGCACTTTTTAGTATGTGTGCACACATAATGTTCGGGGTGACATGTAGACCCTATTCTAAATGTGTGATCTCCTGTCTCCTCCTTCATTCCACCAGGCTTCAGATGTGATGGAGGTCAGATACGTTGTCCTCAGGGGGCTTCCTGTCATTCTCAGCGATGATCCACCTGTCTTCTGCAAGGCCTGCTTTGTGAGGAACTTTGATTTTCTTTTCACCTTCCCTCATCCCCTCATTCTGTAGTTCCACCTGTGTACTATCTCCCGTATTTTCCCTCAACCTCCCTTCCCCTCTCTCCATCTCGCTCTTTAGTTCTCCTCCCTTACAGCCCTGTTCTCTACCTCTGCTCTTCTCTTCCTACTATACATATTATTTTAAGTTTTGCTTATATTGATAGTCACTTTCTTGATGTTAGTATTGTGATTGACTATTCTGAGTGATTTTCTGTATCGTTCACTGCCCTGTGCAGTGTCCACCCACTGCACAAGATAGTACACTGTGTGCATAATTATTAGGCAAGTTGTATTTGATAAGAGTCTTTTTATTATTGAACAACAACTATCTTCTCAATCAACCCAAAAGACTTGTAAATCTCAAAGCTTAATATCTTTGGAAGTTGGAGTGGGGTTTTTTAGATTTGGCTATCTTAGGAGGATAGCTGTTTGTGCAGGTAACTATTACTGTGCAGAATTATTAGGCAACTGAATAACATTTCAGACATTCAAAAACAAAACCAAAAACAAATCAGTGACCAATATAACCACCTTTCTTTACGATGACACTCAAAAGCCTTCCATCCATAGATTCTGTCAGTTGCTTGATCTGGTTGAGATCAACATTGCGTGCAGCAGCCACCACAGCCTCCCAGACACTGTTCAGAGAGGCGCACTGTTTTCCCTCCCTGTAGATCTCACATTTTATGAGGGACCACAGGTTCTCTATGGGGTTCAGATCAGGTGAACAAGGGGGCCATGTCATTATTTTTTCTTCTTTTAGACCTTTACTGGCCAGCCACGCTGTGGATGCATGTGATGGAGCATTGTCCTGCATGAAAATCATGTTTTTCTTGAACATAATGACTTCTTCCTGTACCACTGCTTGAAGAAGGTGTCTTCCAGGAACTGGCAGTAGGTCTGGGAGTTGAGCTTCACTCTATCCTCAACCCGAAAAGGCCCCACAAGTTCATCTTTGATGATACCAGCCCATACCAGTACCCCACCTCCACCTTGCTGGCATCTGAGTCGGAGTGGAGCTCTCTGCCCTTTACTGATCCAGCCTCGGGCCCATCCATCTGGCCCATCAAGAGTCACTCTCATTTCATCAGTCCATAAAACCTTAGGAAAATCAGTCTTAAGATATTTCTTGGTCCAGTCTTGACATTTTATCTTATGTTTCTTGTTCAAAGGTGGTCGTTTTTCAGCCTTCCTTACCTTGGCTATGTCCCTGAGTATTGCACACCTTGTGCTTTTTTGATACTCCAGCAACATTGCAGCTCTGAAATATGGCCAAACTGGTGGCTAATGGCATCTTGGCAGCTTCACGCTTGATTTTCCTCCATTCATGGGCAGTTATTTTGCGCCTTTTTTTTTCAACACGCTTCTTGCGAACCTGTTGGCCATGAAACGCTTGATTGTTTGGTGATCACGCTTCAAAAGTTTGGCAATTTCAAGACTGCTGCATCCCTCTGCAAGACATCTCACAATTTTTGACTTTTCAGAGTCCATCAAATCTCTCTTCTGACCCATTTTGCCAAAGAAATAGAAGTTGCCTAATAATTTAGCACACCTTTTATAGGGTGTTGGTGTCATTAGACCACACCCCTCCTCGTTACAGAGATGCACATCACCTGATTTACTTAATTTGTAGTTTGCTTTAAAGCCTATACAGCTTGGAGTAGGACAACATGTATAAAAAGGATGATATGGTCAAAAAACTAATTTGCCTAATAATTCTGCACACAGTGTAGACACATCAGCTGTGTACATATAAAGCCTGTTTGTAGTACTTTGCTGTCATACTGATGTGATAATCCTGCGTTCTTTTTTTTAGGACACTGATGATAAGGAACGTCTGTACAATGATGTGCCAGTGGGGATCCTTAGCCATGAACAGGAAAACATGTCTCCACACATACAGTCGCTTCACTATAATGCATCCTCGGTGGGAATCATCTTGGAGGAAAAGGTGAATGCTGAGAACCTGTCCCAGGCCATGTACATTGTCTTTGGACTTGCATATGCACTGCATCTCAACTACCCAAAGTACATGAAGAACACTTTTGATTTTTTTCAACAGGTACTTCTAAACATTGGTAAGACAGATCTTAAACCTAAACTTCAGACATTCAAGAATCAACTTGCAATGTGAGATCCAGAATCTTGTCTTCCCAAATTGTTTTTTTTGTTTTTTGTTTTTTTTTAATAACTGGAAGTAAATTAAAAATGAATCAATTGTGAATTGTTCAAGAAAACATAAAATTAATTTGGATCTGCTTTATTTGTTGATAATATTAATTGAAGGCAATGTACAAAAGGTTAGCAAGTTAAAAATTAATGTAAATGATAGAGAAAACGTTGGGGGTGGTGTGAATTTAAGGTAGAGAGAGGAGAAGAGAGAGTGTGCTTCTAGTTTTAGTTTTCAACTGTTCGCTCATGTATGGAGAGTGAAGAGTACCAAACTACAACAAATAACTTGTGAAATAATTATTTAAATGTGTCATCAAAAGCGGAAATAAATACAGTTTTAATTTATTAAATATAGAATTTATTACATGTGCCTCATTTAACATATTGATTTCATTAAAAAAAAAAGAGATATAATCATTTCACGATTTAAAAAAATATTTCATCTTCCTGTACTGGAGCACATCATGAATTAATTTAAGCTGTCAACTTCACCTATCAAACTCAGCTTCTATAGAGACCCTGACATCTGACCAGCTGCTTCTGCAGTTTCCAGTGAAAATATTGATCTCAGAGTCATGACAAACTTGGGAGAAGTTGTCTTGACTTGCTGTTTGAAGCAGCCAATAAGACATCAATCCTCTGTAGAAGCTGCCCTAATCCCACCCACTGAGTTTCAGCACAGGAACATGAAATATTTATTAAATCATGAAATAATCATATCTAGATTTTAAAATGAAATCAATACATTTAATTGAGGCACATAGAATCAATTTTATATTTAATAAATTATTTATGCATTTATTTCCAGTTTTAAGAAAACAATGACTCATTTGAAGAATAATTTCAAAAGATATTTATTTATTATACTTTAGCACTCTTCGCTCTCCATAGACACACAGGTTTTTCATTTAATCATTTTGTTGATGTTGAGTTCAAAATTCCCAAGATAGAGGGGGACTGAGAGGAGGTGGAGGGTAGAGTAGATATTTGGTCTTTTTGTTTTGTTTTGGTTTTTTTGTTCACCCTCTGGCTCTCTACTTGTACAGTTTTTTATTCTTCCATGGACAAATGTTATTTATAAATGTTAAGGTAACATGTGTTAAGCAGGGCTGAGTTTTATCATGTTCAATAATGTAAAAAATATTTTTGTTACCTCTTTTGGTGAAAAAAGATAGGTTCAGAAAAAGAAATGTTGTATATATTTAATTTACCAGGCTCTATTGATTGAAATACACATTTTGATTTTTAAGAACTTATAATTTAGTTCAGTTGGTAATGGAGTAATGATTACTTAAATAAATGAGTGGTGAATGATTGCTTAAACTAAGTATCTTCAGTTACTGAAACTCTAGTATTAGTACATTCAACTTAAATCTTTCATTACATTCCCAAAGGGCCTCAAGTACATTGAACATAGTCCACTGCACTTATTCAACTAATGCTTCATTACTTAAAAAATTTAATGCAACAAGTTACCTTGTTTTGTTTTTTTTTTTATTTTAAAGTATATTCAACATATGGGGGTTTACTGTACAGTGAATGGTAAATGCAAACATGTTGTATAAGTGCGTTAAGTGCTCAGATAGAGTAGGAAAGCGCTATATAAGAACTAGTCAATTTACATACGGAGAGGATGTGCCCCTAAGTGTAAAAACAACAGAACAAAATATTAGCATTAAGACTGGAAATTACCAGTATTGCCAAAACATAAATAAAGGAAAGTCTATTATAGCCTTTACAATATTTCCTTACATTTTTTAAAATAGATACCCTACCTTACTTTGGTGTTGTTGTTTTTTTGCTGTTTGTTTTTAAATAAGACCTCTCCTTCTTTTGCTTATTTCAGAGGAAGTATTTTGTTTGGTCAGCCTCTTGGCACATGTTGGAGACGTTTTAAACTGAGCCAATCGACCTTTGTCCATGCCTGCCTACCTGACAGAGCAACTCCAAGACAAAACCCGCGCAGTTGGCATATCCATAGTAATCAAAATTATCCACAATCCTGTAGTATTTAGCCATCAGCTCCTGGTCCTTCTGATAATCACAGCAGCCAAATTCCTTGTACATTACACAAAATTCCAGCTCCCTCTGCGGTCGGAAGGGCGGTTTAAAATCCAAACACTGCGGGTGTAACATTACAGATGTCAGATTTAGTGTTAAAAAACACAGAATAGACGAGAACCACGGAAGACTGATGACTTTGCCACAACACCGCTGCATTATGGCGTGCGCTGGATAACGTGGAAAGAAAGGTTTTACAAAAGCGGCTTCCTGTGTGGACTTTGCGCTCATCCTTCACATAACTCAGTGCTCTGACGTGGTGAAGCGCCGTCACAATTTATTTATTTTTGCTTGCTTTGGGAGACGTGGTTGGTACGGACCGTACTGTAGCCTGAAGCCATTTTGCTGTCTGTCCACCAGAACGTCAACTACAAGCAACAGCTCAGAAGGAAAAGCCCACGCTGCTGTCACGTAACAGTCTCAGTTAACAGCCTTACAACAGTGAAGCAGCGGTAACAGAAGGCTGTCGTCATTACTGCTAATAGCCAGTAACCCAGCAAACAAGATGAGAACGTTCCGCTACATCTGCAACAGGACATGTGAAAGTTTTTTTTTGGAAAGTTTCTAGAAAGTTAGCTTTTGGGGAAAATCCCGATTGGGGGGCATTTTGCGGATAACATCATTAATTAAACTTAATTGGATGTTCTTTATGATACACTACTGCAGCAGTGCAGTTTTGGTATAAATATAAACCGATGACAGCTGTTCTTAGTATTGAAGAAATAAATAAATAAATAAATATGAGCTGCTGCTTAAGCCTTTTAGGTTTCTGCGTGTTCGTTTATCGAATAGGAATGAGAGTCCAATTATTACATTTAATTAGCCATTTTAATACAGTTTACAGATTAATCTGGGTCAGAACTGCACGGCATGCCAAGTGTGTTACTGGATATGACATGAAGAACTTTTTTAGCTTACAGTTTCATATAGTCAATGCTTATCAATCTTGGTTACATTATTATACAAAACAAAATGTGGAAAACAGAGAACTTCAACAGCTGGGTGTTCAGATGACCTCGAAGTCTCCATTCTATCACTGTGTAGTCTCCATGAGTGGCTGACCGTTCCCCAGTGAGAACACCAATTTCCCGATGACACTAAACATTATAAGCTTCTGAATTTTTAATCAGTTATGTTTATCTTCCAGTCTAAGACAAATTTCTCAGGCAAATAAATGTACATATGGTAAGGGCAAACATATACCATGAGTGTATTTAAAGCTTCATAAAAACTCATTTCCTTCAGTAGCAATCAATTATTTTCTTTATTGTGGTGCCAAATGAGCCTCCTGCCTCCTACCATTATAATATACTATAATATTAACATCTAACAGAAGTGATACAGGCAAATGCTTTGTTTTTAATAGATCAAATGTAATAAAAGTATTCACAAGGATTGGTAAAAATACAGTCAATATAAAATATCAAATTAACACTACAGTCATATCTCAGTGTAGCCTATTAAAGAATCCACATTACATTGTGGGCAGCATTACTTAAGACAATCTAGCATATATATTAACAGTAACAATATCCAAAGGAGGTCAAGTTTATTCATACAGGCAGTACTGGATACATCTGTGAAGGAGCTCTGAGCAACATCCTTCACTATATAGGTGATGAATCATTTTCTTTAGCTTTGATATTGCCTGAAGACTTTGATATCTCTTGAAGATTTTGTTAAACCATATTTCAGTGAATGATTTGAGTTTTTGATTTAACATATTTAAAGGTGGGGCAGCACAGTGGTGCAGTATTTAGCACTGCTGCCTCACAGTTAGAATACCATCTGGAAGGCCTGGGTTTGATTCCACCTTGGCCCAGGCCTCTCCCTCTCTCTGTGTGGAGTTTGCATGTTCTCCTTGTGCTTCCACGGGTTTCCTCCTCCCATATTCCAAAGACATGCACTTACTGGGGTTAGGTTAATTGGCTAACAGGTGTGAATAAGAGTGTGAAAGGTTGTTTGTCTCTCTGTGTTGGCCCTACGACAGGCTGGCGACCTGTTGAGGGTGTATCCTGCCTCTCGCCCTATGACAGCTGGGATAGGCTCCAGCCCCTCCCGCGACCCTGAACAGGATGAGCGGAAGCGAATGGATGAATGGATGGATGGATGGATGGATATTTAAAGGTGTATTTAAGGTATAGATGGTTTTAAAGGGTCATGAAATACACATGAGGATACCCCACCTAACTTCCATTCTTAATCAATTGATTGGACTGAACCATGGAGTGTGGAAGGCAGGGAAGGGGGTTATTTTGTCATGGGGATTTTGTTAAAATGTTTTCCATTATTATTTAGATGTATTATAGTTTGGTTGGGATGCTCATGTTATTCATTTCATGGTTTAATACAGGCAATTTATGACATATGTAAATAATTGTAAATATCTTTGAGAATGAGTCCCCCATAGTTACAAGAAAGGCAAACTATAAGTAGAGGCTTTTTTTCTGTGCTTTTGTTGGACTGGAGTTACTGCTTGGTTGTGTGCTAGATTTCACTGTGTTTCACTGTTTTTTGTGTAATTGTTAGTAAAAGAAAGACAAGAGCTCTGGACATTTTAGTAACCTCTCTCATTTGGTTTTTATCTCCATGCACCTCAAGCCATGTGGTTGCCATCCTGAAAAGGGTTGTTTTCCGCAAAAACCCCACATCACATCAGAAAGAATGACTTGTATACAAGTTTAGAAAAGGGAGCTGGCATACTATCATGCAGGGCTAGTTCCAACCTGCAGTGTTTGTATTGGCAGCTAGAGATTTTGGGTGGGTGGGTAACTTGGGTGAAATAAGCTCGAGGTTAGTGCAACCAACTAATAACCTTCAGGTTTCTGGTTTGAGTCACTGTTCAGATACTGGTATCTATGAAATGGTTTTTGTACATGATCCCTGACAAGCATCTTAAACAATTCAACTAATATTCAAACACTTATTAGTTCCAGCTCATATACAGCAGCCTGTTATAATTTCTACTGGCAAAAGAACAGCAGCCACTGTAGGAATCAAACTCTGCACATTCCTGTTAACACACAAATTGGCAAACTTTCTCCAAGAACAAAAGATGTCCATTTAAAAAAAAAAGTATTTTATTTTACTTTATGTCTATCAACATGCTTATTCTCAGATTTACCCTTCCAGTTCCTCAAGTGCATCTGTAAAAGCTATAATGAAGTCTGTTACAGATGCAATAAACCAATATTTTTAAAATGGGTTAATATTTATTGAAGCAAAATGTAATGCCTAAATGTCTCGACCTCTATTTTTCATGGAAATTTAAGGGTCTGTTAAATTTAAGTATAAAAATAAATAAAGGATAGTGCTGTCAGCAGCTTTTTTTTTTGGTTTGGTTTGGTTTTTGTGTTTTGTTTTGTTTTGGTTTTTTTTGCTAATTATACTCAAAATAAGAGTAAAGAAGAGATGGACAGTCTGTATCGATAACTGTACAAATAATGTACAAAAAGAACAATTAAAGAATCTTTGGGACTTTTTTAAACATAACTGTTAATTATTAATAATGTCACAGTTATCTTCACAGGTGTGCACCAGGTATATAGGAGCTTCCCAAAGGCTGAAATGTGCCCAGTATGTTTGTCTGAACAAAAACATGTAAATTTTAGGGATGAAGAGACAAGCTCATGAGAGACAAACTCAGTCTGAAGAATGAAAGCTTGTTTCCTCCACTAAAAAAATTTATAAAAAAAAAATTCACCATCGGTAACTCAAATTTTTCAGTTAATAACTTGAAATTTAGAGAAAAGAACTCAAAATTTTAACTCATGTATCACAACATTTCACGTTGATAATGTGAAATTTCCAGTTAGTACTTCCAATCAGGAAGCTCTGTGAAAGAGGTAATTTCCTTGTTACCTGGAAACATATGATGCTAGCGCACTCAAAATGGGATAGCGACAGTATCAGTGAGCTAGCAGTGTCTAACAAACGTGAACAAATTGTCATCAACTTTTTGACCGTGGTCAAAATGCCATCTAGCAAAAAACATAAAAGGAAAGTTAACAAGGAAATTATATACCATCACAGAGCTTCATGATTGGCTGAGCAAGCTCAAAAGTTTTAGTTATTAATGTAAAATTTTGTGATAGGTAAATTGAAATTTCAACTTATTAACTGGAAATTTTGAGTAAACTCAAAATTTTGCATTGTACTTTTTTTGTTTCGGTTTGACTAGATTCAGCCATGTTTGGTACTTGTTACTACTGCTTGTGTAAGAGCAGCTACATTGTTACATGAAAGTGTGTGATAGCATTGCTTCTCAGGCTGTATTTCAGTTAATAAGGTGATTGTTATTGTGGAGAGCTAATATTTATCAGAAAAAGTTAACCATTGTAATTACTGTTGTATATACATGTGTTGGCAACAACACATGTATATATTACTGTTGTAATATATGACAACATGTGTTGTTGCCGACAACGCCTCTACAGATAAAACCACTTAAAATGGCCAGCCAACCCTTGGTGTGCCCGTGGTGGATCCTGGGCCAAAATGAGATCCCCCACTTATGGGCAATGCAATCACAAGTGGTGATGGTCCTAAGCACCATTTAAGAAAACTGATAGTAATGTCTTATGTATCCACCAGAAGGAGCAGTGATAATGGAAATGCATTAATTTACAACCTGCTACGCTGTATACTCACATTTTTTTTTTTTTTTTTTTTCTTCAAGATGGCGCCGGTGAGGTCAGCAGCCGTCGTACCTGCTCCTACGCTTTGTTTGTATATATTAGGTTTAGCTCTAATTCTGGACTTTATAATTCCGCCTGCGCTGTGTCATATCACGTATGACAGACAGACCCTTTTTAATATCAGAATACAGCACTCTGGCTGTATTCTGACACCTTTTTCTCCCGACCCGACTTGGCCTCAGGAGATACTGCGTTTCCAGTGGGCCAGCTCAAACAAAGGACGGCGCGGAGCCCCCAGGTCACGGACAAGGCCTCGAGGGAAAAGAGCCGGCGTAAGAGAGAGGCTGAGGCGCAGAGCGCACCAAACGCCACTGCCGAGCATCCTGTTGGCTAATGTCCAGTCACTGGATAACAAGCTGGACGAACTCAGGGCCAGGATACAGTTTCAGAGGGACATAAGGGACTGCAACATCATCTGTCTCACGGAGACATGGCTGACCCCCCTCATACCGGACCACGCCGTACAGCCGTCGGAGTTCTTCAGTGTTCATCGCACGGACAGAACGAGTGAGTCTGGAAAATCAAGAGGAGGAGGTGTGTGCCTAATGATTAATAACAACTGGTGTGACAGTAGGAATGTTGTCCCTCTGAAACAATCATGTTCACCTAACCTGGAGCTCCTAACCCTGAAATGCCGCCCCCACTACCTGCCCCGCGAGTTCACTTCGGTCATCTTCAGCGCCGTCTATATTCCACCTCAGGCGGACACAAACACTGCACTATCCGAGCTACATGAGGCGATTTTCACCTATCAGGCTAACCAGCGTGATGCGGCTCTCATCGTAGCCGGGGACTTTAACAGTGCAAACTTGAAAAAGGTGATACCGGAATTGATTCAACACATCGACTGCCCCACCAGAGGAGAGAGGACCCTAGACCACTGCTACTCTGCATTCAAAGAGGGCTACAAAGCAAAGCCTCTTCCGCCTTTTGGGAAGTCTGACCACACCGCTGTCCTTCTCATGCCGAAATACAAACAACGGCTCAGGCAGGAACCCCCTGCTGTGAGAGAAGTGACACGGTGGTCTGATCAAACAGAGGCCGCTCTGCAGGGTGCGTTGGATTCAACCGACTGGGACATGTTTCGCAGCAGCACGGGCGGAGACATCGAGGAGTTTACGGAAACTGTCGTGGGATTTATTGGGAAAGTTGTTGATGACACCTCACTTAGGAGGACCATCAGGACTTTTCCCAACCAGAAGCCGTGGGTGGATAAATCTGTCCGCGACGCCCTGAGGTCCCGCACCGTTGCCTACAACTCCGGCCTCGCCTCTGGGAACATGGAGGACTACAAGGTTGCATCATACAGTTGTAGCCACCGAAAGTTTCCGGCCGATCCGTGACGCGACCTTGGCCGGTCCTTGGCCGATTCGTGGCCGAACCTTGGCCTAAACGCAATCCTCCGCTAATGACGTAGGCATTCCGGCCACTGGTGGGAACGCCCCTAAGCAGTATTTGGGGAAAATGGTGGTAATGTCTTGTTTATCCACCAGGAGGAGCAGTAATAGTGGAAGTGCATTCATTTACAGCCCGCTGTATACTGTACCAAGGAAACCCGGTCTCACGGCAGTTCGTGCAATAGTCAGGAAATTTAATCTATTGATTCGTGCTCATGAACACGAATTCCCTCTTTTTTTCGTGTTACTCAGCACGACTTATAACCTGCCTGAAATGCAGTGGGATAATGTTCGTGCCTCTGAGCACGACTTCTAAGCTGCAGTATAAGCTGAATTTTTTTTATTTTTTTTGCCCCTGTCCCCCTTTTTTCCCCCCTTTTCTTTTGAACTGGAAACTCAGACGCTGAATTATGCCTTTACTTGCGATCCTTAACCGCCACTTTTCCTTTTGACATGAATTTCTCCTTGTTTCATTTAATGTGGGGTGCTGCTTATGGTTGTAACGAGGCCATTTGTGGGGCTTTTTCAGGTCTAAATTTATATTTACGTGTTTATGGTTAGCGCTATATTCCGTGTCCAATTTTTCTGTGAGTTCCGTGGTCTGAAGCCGTTTTTCCTCTGTGTTAAATCCATGAACTAACGATGAATAAATAAATGAACTACAGTACCCATGACCCCCATCGGCCGTGACCATGGTCACGCGTATTCCCATTGCTGTCCAGGTAAATTGCATGACTGCCTGTTCACCCGCTTCGGATGTTATCAGGTCATTATTGACTTTATTAGCGGTTTTCAGGCCCGTAGATATGGGCCAGCAAGGGCCGTCTGCACCTCGTAGTCAGTCGAGAAGGGTA